>NC_067248.2:107180678-107480678 GCF_019359855.2 Lolium perenne
TTATAATAGTATACTGCTCTCTTTAATGATGCATTGTGGTGAACATGATGGTACCATTACTGGATTGTGGTCACATGTGAGGGGGGATGTTGAAATGTATAATTGGATTGCCTAGCCCTTTCCATTAGTTCGGACTTTTGGTTGCGTTGGCTAGTGCATGAAGCTTGACAAACCTTATTTATGTGTACAACTCTCTAGTTGTACTATTAATTATTATGTGCTTACTAGGACAAAACCCGTGCGTTGCTACGGCGTCTAAAATCGAACATGTTTCGTAAACCTTAAACTCTTGCTACGACGTCACATTAAATAAAATGAAAGACCTTTTATATATTTATAAATGAATAGGAAACATGCTCATGCATTCAAAAGGGAGAGCAACATATATGTTGCAACGGTTGTTGGGCGTCCGTCGTGTGGAGTTGATAATGCAACCATCATGGCGAGCTCTTACTCCGTGTGGTTGTTAAAAAAGGTTACCGGTGGCCGCATCTTCGATGAACGACCTATCGATGAAGATGATGATGAAGTCCGTAGAGTCCTTGTCGAGGCCGATAGGGTTAGCCTTGTGGTATATAGATTAATATTTTTTTTCATTTGCAACATAAATGAAGTAGCTTCGCTACAATTTGCACATTACAAATATAGATGAGCTAGAATTTACTGAAAATTGAAAGCAAATTAAAGCATGAACTGAAAAACAATTTTGCATACACACAAGGATTTGTCTCGAGAACACGAATTAATTTCCAATCAATGAGACGAACAAAAGTAAGAACCAAAAACGATGCTTGCTAATATGGTCGGGTAGAGCTCTATTGCTCCAAACAATCAACATCTGAAAGATCCATTGGATTGGCTAAAAGAGCAGCCTGATTCCACCCGGACATCCGCTAAGGTAGCAACTTTGTTTCAGCGAGCGCGGGAGCAGCAGTAGCGATGATGCTGTAGGGGCGACCGCTGTCTTCTTATTCTACTTCTTCCCGGCGTCGAGTCCGTCTCCATTATATCCCGGCACATCGTCCATGCCACCAAGCATCTCCCACATGAGATATATCTACACACTTCCTTGCACATCTTTCCCAGCCGTTGTATGCTCTTCTTCCCTCTTCTCTCTAGCGGTGCTGGCCTATGAGATGGTTGTCATCTTTTTCTGAATATTCCCATGGTCTGCTGTTGATGACCAGAGAGAACCAAAGCCCAGAATCATGCAGCTCATCTTCTATTAATGTTGCTCGTTTTTTGTCGAGGAAGCCTAGGCAGTAGGGCGGAGGATGCGCGCGACGGGAATCAACCAGATGCTCTGAATCTCCTGCATGAGTCCGTACTCCGTAGCCGCTCCTGTGTTGAGCTGAATCAAGCTATCGATCTTGTTCGGGCAAAAGTTGCAGAAGATATCTTTCGCTTCCCCTTCGTCATGCAAGCACCCGCAGCCTCTTGTCGTCGGCTGTCGGCGAGCTAGACCTGGACGCCGCCGCCGCCTGATTTTCGATCGCTGACACGGCTGAAGATTTAATCGATCGGTCTATGGCGGCCGTCCTGATTTAGGTACATAGATACGACCAACCCTGCCTAGCTAGGCTGTTTTTATTCAGATCAAACTCTGCTTCCATGGCACCCGGGCTTGCTAGGATGTTTTAGTTTGGATCGATCCGTAGTCCTCTGTATAACGTGGGGTGCTAGCTAGCTGTTTTAATTTGGATCGAACTCTGTGTGCATGTAGACGGATGAAAGCGCACTTTAAGTTGGACCAAAACGTATTTAGAGGGACCGAACCAAGGAAACGTTAGCTCCTTTATTATTAGGTATAGATGTTGGCTGGATTGTGATGAACATGAGATGTTCTGTTGTTTACGTAAAGAAAAAAACGTGATGTTTTTTCGAATCCTGCGCTGGATATGTTTTGCACAAACTAGTGAAGTGCCCGCTGACAAAACATATTATGCGCAAATAGGCAACCCTCAGCAACGATCATGGGTTCAAGTGTCCAGGATCCAGTGCCTTGACATAAGCAAGGCACAGATGAACAATACGGTGACTTGTAGATTTGGCCGTTGGATTGAAAATAGATAGCTAAGATCTAAGTACTGTAGCATGTAGCATATGTACTATTCATGGTTCTAAAGCACATGCACTGTGGACGACGTACTGTAGCACATGTCCTGTACATTGGTTGGCATCAGAAAGCTTACTAGTTAATAGTCATCTGTTTAATTATTTTTTATCCAACGGTTGAAAGGGAGGGGCAAGGCATGGTACGGAGTACTATTTATGTGTGCCTCGCCTTCATCAAGGCACTCGATCTCATTCCGGGTTAAAGTATTACCCCATGTAGCACCACTTTTTTTTTGGGTTAGCCAGACAACCTTCCCAATAAAAAAAAGTACTACCTTCCCTGCATGGGCCAATTGTTTGTACTTTTGGGCTGCCGCCGGCCATGTACATGGTGATTGCTGTCAGCCTACTTACTTCGCTGATAACAATCCAAAAACACTTAATGGGCCTTCGACTAATGCCATTGGGGCCCTTCCTAATTTAAACACGGAGATCCTATGATTGGCCCTCTAGAAACCGAGATTCTACATATAAAGTTATTTTTATTTCGTATCAATTATGATTATGATTCTTTTTAAATGCGCATAGCCAGTATGCGCATCTACATGTGCTCTATATTTTGATATATTCATATAGTCGATTTCAAAATTGTCATTAATTATATAAAATTCCAAGATTTATTCTATTAGTGTGCAAGATCTTAGAGTGTATTTGTAGTTTAAAAAAAATGACAAACCTCTTCATCAGATTATTGTTAACAAGTGCAGTGTTGTGAACCCAAAATATATTACATACTCCCTCGTAGATCAAATTTGATCTAATTAAGTTGAACTAAAACCCGGATCAACAATTAGTATGGATTAGATGCATGGAGTACGAAAAACAAATGAATAGGCAATATTTCAGTTTTTCCTTCAGTTGAGAATGCTAGAGCAGGACCCATTTGCCAGTAGCGTCCCTCAACATTTGAAGGTAAAAACAAATAGAAGGGATCGAAAAAAAAGCATCCAACATATCTCGGGTTAAAATATATCGAGAAATCACATATTTCTTGTACATAGAGGCTGACATCGGGGACCCATTGGCCAGCAGTGGAAAAAAAATCAAAGAGAGGAAACAATTATCGTACAGAGAACCTAACATGTGGGACGCATTTTGCAACAGTGTCCTCAACTTTAACAAAGGCGGCAGGGGATCAAAAGAAAAAGCAAAGTTGCCAGAAATCAGCGGTCAAAAATAAATCCAAGAAACGAAATGTTTATTGTTCCTAGAGGCTGACATATGGGACCCACGAGCGAGCAACGTCCTCAACGTTTCAAAGGCGGCAGGGGATCGAAAAAAAGGCAAGTGACCATATATCAGGTGCCAAAAATAATCCAAGGAAAGAAACTTTTATTATACATAGAGGATGACATATGGGTCCCGTTTTGCAGGAGCCGTCTCACCATTTCCAAGGCGGCACGGGATCGAAAAAAAAGAAAGGAAAGGTTTATCGTTCAGAGAGGCTGAGATGTGGGACCCATGGGCCAGCAGCGTCCTCTTAGTTTCAAAGGCGGCAGGGGATAAAAAAAGGCAAATAGCCAGTAATTAGGGTTAAAAAAATCAAACAAAGGAAACTTTGACTGTTCAAAGAGGCTGACATGTGGGACCCATGAGCCAGCAGCGTCTCAACGTTTCAGAGGCGGCATGAGATCGAAAGAAAAAGGCAAATAGCCAGAAATTATGGGTCAATAATAAATCAAACAAAGGAAAGGTTTATTGTTCATAGAGGCTGACATGTGGGACCCCTGAGCCAGCAGCGTCCTCGACGTTTTAATGGCGGCACGAGATCGAAAGAAAAAATAAGCCAAAAATCATTTGGTAAACAAAATCCAAGAAAAGAAACATTTACCGTTCTGAGAGGATGACATGCGGGACCCATGAGGCAGCAGCATCCTCAATGATTCCAAGGCGGCAGGGGATCAAAAGAAAAAAAAGGAAATATCCAGAAATTAATTAGGGGTTCAAAATAAATCTATCAAAAGAAACTTTTATTGTTCATAGAGGATGACATGTGGGACCGACGTGCCAACAGCATCCTCATCGTTTCAAAGGGGGCAGGAGATCAAAAGAAAAAGGCAAATAGCCAGACATTAGGGGTAAAAAATAACTCCAAAAAAGGAAACTTTTATTGTTCGTAGAGGATGACATACGGGACCCATGAGCCAGCAGCTTACTCAATGTTTCAAAGGCGGCATGAGATCGAAAGAAAAACGCAAGTGACAAAATATCAGGAGCCAAAGATAATCCAAGAAAAAAAGAAACTTTATTGTACATAGAAGATGACATGCGGGTCCCATTTAGCAGCATCGGTCTCAACGTTTCAAATGCGGCTTGAGATCAAAAGAAAAAGAAAATAGCCAGAAATTAGGGGGTAAAAAAAACTCCAAGAAAGGAAAGCTTTATCGTTCATACAGGCTGACATGTGGGACCTATGAGCCTGCAGCTTACTCAATGCTTTCAAAGGCAAGGCAGCCGATTGTGGGATCAAAAGAAAAAGGAAATAGCCAAAAATCAGATGGTGAAAAAAAATCCAAGAAAAGAAACTTTTATTGTACATAGAGGATGACATGCGGGTCCCATGAGCCAGCAGGTTCCTCAACGTTTCAAACGTGGCATGAGATCGAAAGAAAAAGGAAAGTGACCAAATATCAAGAGCCAAAAATAATCCAAGAAAAGAAACTTTATTGTACATAGAGGATGACATGCGGGTCCCATTTTGCAGCAGCGGTCTCAACGTTTCCAAGGCGGCACAGGACCAAAAGAAAAATGAAGTAGCTAGAAATCAGGGGGTGAAAAAAATCCAAGAAAAGAAAGATTTCAATTGGGCTGTATCTGGACATCTGGGCCTTCGAATTATCCTGCTGGGCCTTTTGACTCGTACAAGTTCAGCCCACTCCAAAACAGGAAAGTTCGGATTTTTCTAAAAAAAAAACAGGAAAGTCCTATGCTTCGCAAAAACAAAAAACAAGGACACTCAACATATAAGTTTGTTTATGTAAAAATAAAGATTTAATTTATCCGTTTGCAATAGCTCAGAGCGAAATACACTGTTTATTGTCTGCAAAATAATCAAGATATCACATGTTTCTTGTACGGGGAGGCTGACATCGGGGACCCATGAGCCAGCAGCGTCGTCAACGTTTCAAAGGCGGCAGGGGATCGAAAATAAAATAAAAAACCAAAAGTCAGTTGGTAACAAAATCGAAGAAAAGAAAACATTTATCGTTCTAAGAGGATGACATGCGGGACCCATGAGGCAGCAGCATCCTCAAACGTTTCCAAGGCGGCAGGGGATCAAAAGAAAAAATAAGGAAATAGCCAGAAATTAATTAGGGGTCAAAAATAAATCCACCAAAGGAAACTTTTATTGTTCATAGAGGATGACATGTGGGACCGACTCGCCAACAAATAGTCCTCATCGTTTCAAAGCCGGCAGGGGATCAAAAGAAAAAGGCAAATAGCCAGAAATTAGGGGTCAAAAATAACTCCAATAAAGGAAACTTTTATTGTTCGTAGAGGATGACATGCAGGACCCATGAGCCAGCAGCTTACTCAACGTTTCAAAGGCGGCATGAGATCGAAAAAAAAGGCAAGTTACCAAATATCAGGAGCCAAAAATAATCCAAGATTTATTGTACATAGAGGATGACATGCGGGTCTCATTTTGCAGCAGCGGTCTCAATGTTTGAAATGCGGCTTGAGATCAAAAGAAAAAGAAAGTAGCTAGAAATTAGGGGGTCAAAAAAAATCCAAGAAAAGAAAGTTGATGGACATAGAGGATGACATGCGGGTCCCATGAGCCAGCAGCTTACTCAACGTTTCAAAGGGGTCGGGGGAACAAAAGTAAAAGGCAAATAGCCAAAAATCAGAGGGTGAAAAAAATCCAAGAAAATAAACTTTTATAGCACATAGAGGATGACATGCGGGTCCCATGAGCCAGCAGGTTCCTCAACGTTTCAAACGTGGCATGAGATCGAAAGAAAAAGGCAAGTGACGAAATATCAGGAGCCAAAAATAATTCAAGAAAAGAAACTTGATTGTACATAGAGGATGACATGCGGGTCCCATGAGTAAGCAGCTTACTCAACGTTTCCAAGGAGGCAGGGCATCAAAAGAAAAAGGAAATAGACAAAAATCAGAGACTGAAAAAAAACCCTAGAAAATAAACTTTTATAGCACATAGAGGATGACATGCAGGTCCCATGAGCCAGCAGGTTCCTCAACGTTTCAAACGTGGCATGAGATCGAAAGAAAAAAACGCAAGTGACCAAATATCACGAGCCAAAAATAATCCAAGAAAAGAAAGTTTTATAGTACATAGAGGATGACATGCGGGTCCCATTTAGCAGCAGCGGTATCACCGTTTGAGGCAGCAGGTGATCGAAAGAAAAAGTCAAGTGACCAAATATGAGGTGCCAAAAATAATCCAAGAAAATAAAGTTTTATAGTACATAGAGGATGACATGCGGGTCCCATTTAGCATCAGCGGTATCACCGTTTGAGAGGCGGCAGGGGATCGAAAGAAAAAGGCAAGTGACCAAATGATACGTCTCCAACGTATCTATAATTTCTTATGTTCCATGCTACTTTATTGATGATATCTACATGTTTTATACACATTATATGTCATATTTATGCGTTTTCCGGAACTAACCTATTGACGAGATGCCGAAGGGCCAGTTCCTATTTTCTGCTGTTTTTGGTTCCAGAAATCCTAGTAAGGAAATATTCTCGGAATCGGACGAAATCAATGCCCAGCATCCTATTTTTCCACGAAGCTTCCAGAACACCCGAGAGCCACCAGAGGGGAGCCCTGGTGGGCCCAGATGATAGGGCGGCGCGGCTAGGGCTGGGCTCGCGCCCCCCTAGTGTGTCGTCGCCTCGTCAGCCCTCCGACTCCGCCTCTTCGCCTATATATAGGTCCCTGACCTAAAACACGATACAAATAAGCCATGGTACGAGAAAAGTTCCAGAGCCGCCGCCATCGCGAAGCCAAGATCTGGGGGACAGGAGTCTCTGTTCCGGCACGCCGCCGGGATGGGGAAGTGCCCCCGGAAGGCTTCTCCATCGACACCGCTGCCATCTCCACCGCCATCTTCATCACCGCTGCTGCTCCCATGAGGAGGGAGTAGTTCTCCATCGAGGCTCGGGGCTGTACCGGTAGCTATGTGGTTCATCTCTCTCCTATGTACTTCAATACAATAATCTCATGAGCTGCCTTACATGATTGAGATTCATATGATGATGCTTGTAATCTAGATGTCATTATGCTAGTCAAGTGGGTTTTACTTATGTGATCTCCGGAGACTCCTTGTCCCACGTGTGTAAAGGTGACAGTGTGTGCACCGTGTGGGTCTCTTAGGCTATATTTCACAGAATACTTATTCACTGTTATGAATGGCGTAGTGAAGTGCTTATTTTTATCCCTTTATGATTGCAATGTGTTTTGTATCACTATTTATCTATGTGCTACTCATGTGATGTTATTAAAGTAGTCTATTCCTCCTGCATGGTGTAATGGTGACAGTGTGTGCATCGTGTGGTTCTTGTCGTAGATTATGATCATAATCTCTTGTAGGTTATGGAGTTAATTATCGCTATGATAGTATTGATGTGATCTATTCCCCCTTCATAGTGTAATGGTGATAGTGTGTATGCTATGTTAGTACTCGGATGAAATTGCAAAGATCTATTATGCTCTAAGGTTACTTAAATATGAATGCTGAATGTTGTGGCGCTTGTTAACTCCGGCTTGAGGGAGCTCTTGTAGCCCTACACAACGAATAGTGTTTGTCATCCAACAAAAGAGTGTATGTAGCACAAAGGAAAGAGAACTTATTTATTATGTGATCAATGTTGAGAGTGTCCACTAGTGAAAGTATGATCCCTAGGCCTTGTTTCCACCACAAAGAATTGCTTCCCACGCCAGCAAGCTATTTTCTGGCGCCGCTTGTTTACTGTTTTACTGCATCTTTACTTTCTGCAATATTACCACCATCTATACCACCTGTGTTTTACTATCTCTTCTCCGAACTAGTGCACATATACATCTGACAAGTGTATTAGGTGTGTTGGGGACACAAGAGACTTCTTGCATTGTGATCGCAGGGTTGCTTGAGAGGGATATCTTTGACCTCTTCCTCCCTGAGTTCGATAAACCTTGGGTGATCCACTTAAGGGAAAACTTGCTGCTGTTCTACAAACCTCTGCTCTTGGAGGCCCAACACTGTCTACAGGAAAAGAAACGTGAGTAGACATCAAGCTATTTTCTGGCGCCGTTGCCGGGGAGGAAAGGTAAAAGGTACTCACACTCCGGATCTCGGCTACTAAGATATTTTCCGGCGCCGTTGTAAGTACTCGAAGCTATTTCCTTTAGATCCTGCAATTGCATCTTTTTGTTTCTTGTTTTACACTAGTTAGGCATAATGGACAACAATGAGCTTCTTATTCTATTTCCTGAGTTAAGACATGGATTGTTTGCTGCAAAAATTAAAAAACCTATGGAATCTTATTGGCATGCTAGTAGCGATAATATTAGTATGAATTGTTTGAACACCATTGTTGCTAATGCTATGGAAAATTCTAAGCTTGGGGAAGCTGGTTTTGATGAGCATGATATTTTTAGTCCCCCAAGCATTGAGGAGAAAATTTTCTTTGATGATACTTTGCCTCCTATTTATGATGATTATAATGATAGTGGTCTTTTGGTGCCGCATACTATGGAGAGTAATTTTATTGTGATTATACTATGCCTCCTACACTTGATGAGAATAATAATGATAGCTACTTTGTTGAATTTGCTCCCACTACAACTAATAAAATTGAGTATGCTTATGTGGAGAGTAATAATTTTATGCATGAGACTCATGATAAGAATGCTTTATGTGATAGTTATATTGTTGAATTTGCTCATGATGCTACTGAAAGTTATTATGAGAGAGGAAAATATGGTTGTAGAAATTTTCATGTTACTAAAACACCTCTCTATGTGCTGAAATTTTTGAAGCTACACTTGCTTTGTCTTCCTATGCTTGCCACTATACTCTTTATGAACTTGTTTATTTACAAGATTCCTATGCATAGGAAGCATGTTAGACTTAAATGTGTTTTGAATTTGCCTCTTGATGCTCTCTTTTGCTTCAAATACTATTTCTTGCGAGTGCATCATTAAAACTGCTGAGCCCATCTTAATGGCTATAAAGAAAGAACTTCTTGGGAGATAACCAATGTGATTATTTTACTAAAGCAATTTTTGTTTTGTTGAGTCTTGGAAGTTGTTTACTACTGTAGCAACCTCTCCTTATCATGTTTTTGTGCCAAGTAAAGTCTCTATGGTAAAGTTGATGCTAGATTTGGATTGCTGCGCAGAAACAGCATTGCTGTCTGTCACGAATTTGAGCAGAAGTCTCTGTAAAAAAATCAAAAAAATCTGCAAATTTACGTGTGTGATCCTCAGATATGTACGCAACTTTCATTAGTTTTGAGTTTTTCCGTTTGAGCAAGTCTAGTGCCCCTTTCAGGTTCGTCTTTACGGACTGTTCTGTTTTTGACAGATTCTGCCTTTTATTTCGCATTGCCGTATTTGCTATGTTGGATGAATTCCTTTGATCCATTAATGTCCAGTAGCTTTGTGCAATGTCCAGAAGTGTTAAGAATGATTGTGTCACCTCTGAATATGTGAAATTTTAATTGTGCACTAACCCTCTAATGAGTTTGCTTGAAGTTTGGTGTGAAGGAAGTTTTCAAGGGTCAAGAGAGGAGTATGATATACTATGATCAAGAGGAGTGAAAGGTCTAAGCTTGGGGATGCCCCGGTGGTTCATCCCTGCATATTTTAAGAAGACTCAAGCATCTAAGCTTGGGGATGCCCAAGGCATCCCCTTCTTCATCGACAACTTATCAGGTTTCTTCTAGTGAAACTATATTTTTATTCCGTCACATTTTATGTATTTTACTTGGAGCGTCTGTGTGCTTTTATTTTCGTTTTGTTATTTTCATTCTTTGAATAAGTTCATCCTTGTGTGGGAGAGAGACACGCTCCGCTGGTTCATATGAACACATGTGTTCTTAGCTTTTAATGTTCATGGCGAAGGTTGAAACTGCTTCGTTAATTATTATATGGTTGGAAACGGGAAATGCTACATGTGGTAATTGGTAAAATGTCCTAGATAATGTGATACTTGGCAATTGTTGTGCTCATGTTTAAGCTCTTGCATCATATACTTTGCACCTATTAATGAAGAAATACATAGAGCTTGCTAAAATTTGGTTTGCATAATTGGTCTCTCTAAGGTCTAGATAATTTCTAGTATTGAGTTTTGAACAACAAGGAAGGCGGTGTAGAGTCTTATAGTGTTTACAATATGTCTTTTATGTGAGTTTTGCTGCACCGGTTCATCCTTGTGTTTGTTTCAAATAACCTTGCTAGCCTAAACCTTGTATCGAGAGGGATTACTTCTCATGCATCCAAAATCCTTGAGCCAACCACTATGCCATTTGTGTCCACCATACCTACCTACTACATGGTATTTCTCCACCATTCCAAAGTAAATTGCTTGAGTGCTACCTTTAAACATTTCAAAAGTTATCACCTCTGATTTGTGTCAATGTTTTATAGCTCATGAGGAAGTATGTGGTGTTTATCTTTCAATCTTGTTGGGCAACTTTCACCAATGGACTAGTGGCTTCATCCGCTTTTCCAATAATTTTGCAAAAAGAGCTGGCAATGGGATTCCCAGTCCCAAATTAATTAACAAAAATAGACACTCCTCCATGGTATGTGATTGTTGGACGGCACCCGAAGGATTCGGTTAGCCATGGCTTGAGAAAGCAAAGGTGGGGAGGAGTGTCATCATAATAAAACTAAAATAAAAAGGCACTCCTTCATGGTATGAGATTGTTGGCAGGCACCCGAGGATTCGGTTAGCCATGGTTTGTGAAAGAAAGGTTGGAAGGAGTGCCACCCAAAAATAAAATAAAATGGGAGCCGCTCTTTGAAGGTTTGTCTGGCAAGGGGGTTAGAGTACCCGCTACCATTCGTTGACAACAACAAACACCTCTCAAAACTTTATTTTTTATGCTCTCTTTATGTTTTCAAAATCAAAGCTCTAGCACAAATATAGCAATCAATGCTTCCCTCTGCGAAGGGCCTTTCTTTTACTTTTATGTTGAGTCAGTTCACCTATCTCTCTCCACCTCAAAGAGCAAACACTTGTGTGAACTGTGCATTGATTCCTACATACTTGCATATTGCACTTGTTATATTACTTTACATTGACAATATCCATGAGATATACATGTTATAAGTTGAAAGCAACCGCTGAAACTTAATCTTCCTTTGTGTTGCTGATGTCTACGGGTGCTTCTATTCTTGTAGACAGTGTTGGGCCTCCAAGAGCAGAGGTTTGTAGAACAGCAGCAAGTTTTCCTTAAGTGGATCACCCAAGGTTTATCGAACTCAGGGAGGAAGAGGTCAAAGATATCCCTCTCAAGCAACCCTGCAACCACAAAGCAAGAAGTCTCTTGTGTCCCCAACACACCTAATAGGTGCACTAGTTCGGCGAAGAGATAGTGAAATACAGGTGGTATGAATAAGTATGAGCAGTAGTACGGCGCCAGAAAATAGCTCGCTGGCGTGCAGTTGATGGTAGTAATATTGTAGGAAGTAAACAAGCAGTAGTAACGCAGCAGTAGTAACTCAGTAAAACAGTAACAAGCAGCGATAGCAGTATTTAGGAACAAGGCCTAGGGATTAGACTTTCACTAGTGGACACTCTCAACTTTGATCACATAATAGAATAGATAAATGCATACTCTACACTCTCTTGTTGGATGATGAACACATTGCGTAGAATTACACGAACCCTCAATGCCGGAGTTAACAAGCTCCACAATTAAATGTTCATATTTAAATAACCTTAGAGTGCACGAAAGATCGACACGACTAAACCAAGTACTAACATAGCATGCACACTGTCACCATTACACCATGTAGGAGGAATAGATCACATCAATACCATCATAGCAATAGTTAACTTCATAATCTACAAGAGATCATAATCATAGCCTACGCCAAGTACTAACACGGATGCACACACTGTCACCATTACATCGTGCAGGAGGAATAAAACTACTTTAATAACATCACTAGAGTAGCACATAGATAAATTGTGATACAAAACACATTGCAATCATAAAGAGATATGAATAAGCACTTCACTACGCCATTCATAACAGTGAATAAGTATTCTGTGAAATATAGCCTAAGAGACCCACACGGTGCACACACTGTCACCATTACACACGTGGGACAAGGAGTCTCCGGAGATCACATAAGTAAAACCCACTTGACTAGCATAATGACATCTAGATTACAAGCATCATCATATGAATCTCAATCATGTAAGGCAGCTCATGAGATTATTGTATTGAAGTACATAGGACAGAGATGAACCACATAGCTACCGGTACAGCCCCGAGCCTCAATGGAGAACTACTCCCTCCTCATGGGAGCAGCAGCGGTGATGAAGATGGCGGTGGAGATGGCAGCGGTGTCGATGGAGAAGCCTTCCGGGGGCACTTCCCCGTCCCGGCGGCGTGCCGGAATAGAGACTCCTGTCCCCCAGATCTTGGCTTCGCGATGGCGGCGGCTCTGGAAGGTTTCGCGTACCGTGGCTTCTTCCGTAAGGGTTTTCGACGCAGGGGCTTTATATAGGCGAAAGGGCAGCGTCAGAAGGTCGAAGGGGCGACGACACCATAGGGCCGCGCGACCAGGGGGTGGGCCGCGCCGGCCTATCATCTGGGGCCTGTGTGGCCCCCCTCTGGCGGCTCTCGGGTGTTCTGGATGCTTCCGGGCAAAATAGGAACCTGGGCGTTGATTTCGTCCAATTCCGAGAATATTTCGTTACTAGGATTTCTGAAACCAAAAACAGCAGAAAACAGGAACTGGCACTTCGGCATCTCGTCAATAGGTTAGTTCCGGAAAACGCATAATAATGACATATAATATGTATAAAACATGTAGGTATCATCAATAAAGTAGCATGGAACATAAGAAATTATAGATACGTTTGAGACGTATCAAGCATCCCCAAGCTTAGTTCTGCTCGTCCCGAGCAGGTAAAACGATAACAAAGATAATTTCTGAAGTGACATGCCATCATAATCTTGATCATACTATTTGTAAACATATGTAATGAATGCAGCGATCAAAACAATGGTAATGACATGAGTAAACAAGTGAATCATAAAGCAAAGACTTTTCATGAATAGTACTTCAAGACAAGCATAAATAAGTCTTGCATAAGAGTTAACTCATAAAGCAATAAATCAAAGTAAAGGTATTGAAGCAACACAAAGGAAGATTAAGTTTCAGCGGTTGCTTTCAACTTATAACATGTATATCTCATGGATATTGTCAACATAGAGTAATATAACAAATGCAATATGCAAGTATGTAGGAATCAATGCACAGTTCACACAAGTGTTTGCTTCTTGAGGTGGAGAGAGATAGGTAAACTGCCTCAACAATAAAAGTAAAAGAAAGGTCCTTCAAAGAGGAAAGCATCGATTGCTATATCTTTGCTAGAGCTTTTATTTTGAAAACATCAAGAGAGTATAAAAGTAAAGTTTTGAGAGGTGTTTGCTGTTGTCAACGAATGGTAGTGGGCACTCTAACCCCCTTGCCAGACAAACCTTCAAAGAGCGGCTCCCATTTTATTTTTATTTTTGGGTGGCACTCCTTCCAACCTTTCTTTCACAAACCATGGCTAACCGAATCCTCGGGTGCCTGCCAACAATCTCATACCATGAAGGAGTGCCTTTTTATTTTAGTTTTATTATGATGACACTCCTCCCCGCCTTAGCTTTCTCAAGCCATGGCTAACCGAATCCTTCGGGTGCCGTCCAACAATCACATACCATGGAGGAGTGTCTATTTTTGTTAATTAATTTGGGACTGGGAATCCCATTGCCAGCTCTTTTTGCAAAATTATTGGATAAGCGGATGAAGCCACTAGTCCATTGGTGAAAGTTGCCCAACAAGATTGAAAAATAAACACCACATACTTCCTCATGAGCTATAAAACATTGACACAAATAAGAGGTAATAACTTTTGAATTGTTTAAAGGTAGCACTCAAGCAATTTACTTTGGAATGGCGGAGAAATACCATGTAGTAGGTAGGTATGGTGGACACAAATGGCATAGTGGTTGGCTCAAGGATTTTGGATGCATGAGAAGTATTCCCTCTCGATACAAGGTTTAGGCTAGCAAGGTTTATTTGAAACAAACACAAGGATGAACCGGTGCAGCAAAACTCACATAAAAGACATATTGTAAACATTATAAGACTCTACACCGTCTTCCTTGTTGTTCAAACTCAATACTAGAAATTATCTAGACCTTAGAGAGACCAAATATGCAAGCCAAATTTTAGCAAGCTCTATGTATTTCTTCATTAATGGGTGCAAAGTATATGATGCAAGAGCTTAAACATGAGCACAACAATTGCCAAGTATCACATTATCCAAGACATTTTACCAATTACTACATGTAGCATTTTTCCAATTCCAACCATATAACAATATAACGAAGAGGAAACTTCGCCATGAATATTATGAGCTAAGAACACATGTGTTCATACGAACCAGCGGAGCGTGTCTCTCTCCCACACAAGGATGAACTTATTCAGAGAACTAAGATAACAAAACAAAAATAAAAGCACACACAGCCGCTCCAAGTAAAGTACATAAGATGTGACCGAATAAAAATATAGTTTCAAGAGAAGGAACCTGATACTTTGTCGATGAAGAAGGGGATGCCTTGGGCATCCCCAAGCTTATATGCTTGAGTCTTCTTAGAATATGCAGGGATGAACCACGGGGGCATCCCCAAGCTTAGAGCTTTCACTCCTCTTGATCATAGTATATCACCCTCTTCTATTGACCCTTGAAAACTTCTGCCACACCAAACTTCGAGCAAACTCATTAGAGGGTTAGTGCATAATAAAAGTTTACATGTTCAGAGGTGACACAATCATTCTTTACACTTCTGGACATTGCATAAAGCTACTGGACATTAATGGATCAAAGAAATTCATCCAACATAGCAAATGAGGCAATGCGAAATAAAAGGCAGAATCTGTCAAAACAGAACAGTTCGTAAAGACGAATTTTAAAATGGCACCAGACTTGATCAAATGGAAAAACTCAAAACTAATGAAAGTTGCGTACATATCTGGGGATCACTCACGTAAATTGGCATAATTTTCTGAGTTTCCTACAGAGAATTAGGCCCAGATTCGTGACAGCAAAGAAATCTGTCTCTGCGCAGTAATCCAAATCTAGTATCAACCTTCTATTAGAGACTTCACTTGGCACAACATTGCAATAAAATAAAGATAAGGAGAGGTTGCTACAGTAGTAAACAACTTCCAAGACTCAAATATAAAACAAAGTACTGTAGTAAAAAAACACATGGGTTATCTCCCAAGAAGTTCTTTCTTTATAGCCATTAAGATGGGCTCAGCAGTTTTAATGATGCACTCGCAAGAAATAAGAGTTGAAGCAAAAGAGAGCATCAGGAGGCAAATTCAAAACACATTTAAGTCTAACATGCTTCCTATGCATAGTAATCTTGTAAATAAACAAGTTCATGAAGAGCAAAGTAACAAGCATAGGAAGATAAAACAAGTGTAGCTTCAAAAATTTCAGCACATAGAGAGGTGTTTTAGTAACATGAAAATTTTTACAACCATATTTTCCTCTCTCATAATAACTTTCAGTAGCAACATGAGCAAACTCAACAATATAACTATCACATAAAGCATTCTTATCATGAGTCTCATGCATAAAATTATTACTCTCCACATAAGCATAATCAATTTTATTAGTTGTAGTGGGAGCAAATTCAACAAAGTAGCTATCATTATTATTCTCATCATCAAATATAGGAGGCAAAGTATCATCAAAGTAAATTTTCTCCTCAATGCTTGGGGTACTAAAAATATCATGCTCATCAAAGCCAGCTTCCCCAAGCTTAGAATTTTCCATATCATTAACAACAATGGTGTTCAAAGCGTTCATACCAATATCATTGCTACTAGCATGCAAATAAGATTCCATAGGTTTTTTAATTTTCGCATCAAACCATCCATGTCTTAAATCAGCAAATAGAATAAGAAGCTCATTGTTGTCCATTATGCCTAACTAGTGTAAACAAGAAACCAAATGTCGCAATTGCAGAGTCTAAAGGAAATAGCTTCGAGTACTTACAACGGCGCCGGAAAATAGCTTAGTAGCCGAGATCCGGAGTGTGAGTACCTTTTACCTTTCCTCCCCGGCAACGGCGCCAGAAAAGTGCTTGATGTCTACGGGTGCTTCTATTCTTGTAGACAGTGTTGGCCTCCAAGAGCAGAGGTTTGTAGAACAGCAGCAAGTTTCCCTTAAGTGGATCACCCAAGGTTTATCGAACTCAGGGAGGAAGAGGTCAAAGATATCCCTCTCAAGCAACCCTGCAACCACAAAGCAAGAAGTCTCTTGTGTCCCCAACACACCTAATAGGTGCACTAGTTCGGCGAAGAGATAGTGAAATACAGGTGGTATGAATAAGTATGAGCAGTAGTACGGCGCCAGAAAATAGCTCGCTGGCGTGCAGTTGATGGTAGTAATATTGTAGGAAGTAAACAAGCAGTAGTAACGCAGCGAAAGAGTAACTCAAGAAACAAAGAATAAGCAATGATAGCAATATTTAGGAACAAGGCCTAGGGATTAGACTTTCACTAGTGGACACTCTCAACTTTGATCACATAACAGAATAGATAAATGCATACTCTACACTCTCTTGTTGGATGATGAACACATTGCGTAGGATTACACGAACCCTCAATGCCGGAGTTAACAAGCTCCACAATTAAATGTTCATATTTAAATAACCTTAGAGTGCATGAAAGATCCACACGACTAAACCAAGTACTAACATAGCATGCACACTGTCACCATTACACCATGTAGGAGGAATAGATCACATCAATACCATCATAGCAATAGTTAACTTCATAATCTACAAGAGATCATAATCATAGCCTACGCCAAGTACTAACACGGATGCACACACTGTCACCATTACATCGTGCAGGAGGAATAAAACTACTTTAATAACATCACTAGAGTAGCACATAGATAAATTGTGATACAAAACACATTGCAATCATAAAGAGATATGAATAAGCACTTCACTACGCCATTCATAACAGTGAATAAGTATTCTGTGAAATATAGCCTAAGAGACCCACACGGTGCACACACTGTCACCTTTACACACGTGGGACAAGGAGTCTCCGGAGATCACATAAGTAAAACCCACTTGACTAGCATAATGACATCTAGATTACAAGCATCATCATATGAATCTCAATCATGTAAGGCAGCTCATGAGATTATTGTATTGAAGTACATAGGACAGAGATGAACCACATAGCTACCGGTACAGCCCCGAGCCTCAATGGAGAACTACTCCCTCCTCATGGGAGCAGCAGCGGTGATGAAGATGGCGGTGGAGATGGCAGCGGTGTCGATGGAGAAGCCTTCCGGGGGCACTTCCCCGTCCCGGCGGCGTGCCGGAACAGAGACTCCTGTCCCCCAGATCTTGGCTTCGCGATGGCGGCGGCTCTGGAAGGTTTCGCGTACCGTGGCTTCTTCCGTAAGGGTTTTCGACGCAGGGGCTTTATATAGGCGAAAGGGCAGCATCAGAAGGTCGAAGGGGCGACGACACCATAGGGCCGCGCGGCCAGGGGTGGGCCGCGCCGGCCTATCATCTGGGGCCTGTGTGGCCTCCCTCTGGCGGCTCTCGGGTGTTCTGGATGCTTCCGGGCAAAATAGGAACCTGGGCGTTGATTTCGTCCAATTCCGAGAATATTTCGTTACTAGGATTTCTGAAACCAAAAACAGCAGAAAACAGGAACTGGCACTTCGGCATCTCGTCAATAGGTTAGTTCCGGAAAACGCATAATAATGGCATATAATGTGTATAAAACATGTAGGTATCATCAATAAAGTAGCATGGAACATAAGAAATTATAGATACGTTTGAGACATATCAGTTGCTTCAATACCTCTACTTTGAATTTATTGCTTTATGAGTTAACTCTTATGCAAGACTTATTGATGCTTGTCTTGAAAGTACTATTCATGAAAAGTCTTTGCTTTATGATTCATTTGTTTACTCATGTCATTACCATTGTTTTAATCGATGCATTCATTACATGTGTTTACAATAGTATGATCAAGGTTATGATGGCATGTCACTTAAGAAATTATCATTGTTATCGTTTACCTACTCGAGGACGAGTAGGAACTAAGCTTGGGGATGCTGATACGTCTCCAACGTATCTATAATTTCTTATGTTCCATGCTACTTTATTGATGATATCTACATGTTTTATACACATTATATGTCATATTTATGCGTTTTCCGGAACTAACCTATTGACGAGATGCCGAAGGGCCAGTTCCTGTTTTCTGCTGTTTTTGGTTCCAGAAATCCTAGTAAGGAAATATTCTCGGAATCGGACGAAATCAATGCCCAGCATCCTATTTTTCCACGAAGCTTCCAGAACACCCGAGAGCCACCAGAGGGGAGCCCTGGTGGGCCCAGATGATAGGGCGGCGTGGCCAGGGCTGGGCCCGCGCCCCCCTAGTGTGTCGTCGCCTCGTCAGCCCTCCGACTCCGCCTCTTCGCCTATATAAAGGTCCCTGACCTAAAACACGATACAAATAAGCCACGGTACGACAAAAGTTCCAGAGCCGCCGCCATCGCGAAGCCAAGATCTGGGGGACATGAGTCTCTGTTCCGGCACGCCGCCGGGACGGGGAAGTGCCCCCGGAAGGCTTCTCCATCGACACCGCTGCCATCTCCACCGCCATCTTCATCACCGCTGCTGCTCCCATGAGGAGGGAGTAGTTCTCCATCGAGGCTCGGGGCTGTACCGGTAGCTATGTGGTTCATCTCTCTCCTATGTACTTCAATACAATAATCTCATGAGCTGCCTTACATGATTGAGATTCATATGATGATGCTTGTAATCTAGATGTCATTATGCTAGTCAAGTGGGTTTTACTTATGTGATCTCCGGAGACTCCTTGTCCCACGTGTGTAAAGGTGACAGTGTGTGCACCGTGTGGGTCTCTTAGGCTATATTTCACAGAATACTTATTCACTGTTATGAATGGCGTAGTGAAGTGCTTATTTATATCCCTTTATGATTGCAATGTGTTTTGTATCACTATTTATCTATGTGCTACTCATGTGATGTTATTAAAGTAGTCTATTCCTCCTGCATGGTGTAATGGTGACAGTGTGTGCATCGTGTGGTTCTTGTCGTAGATTATGATCATAATCTCTTGTAGGTTATGGAGTTAATTATCGCTATGATAGTATTGATGTGATCTATTCCCCCTTCATAGTGTAATGGTGACAGTGTGTATGCTATGTTAGTACTCGGATGAAATTGCAAAGATCTATTATGCTCTAAGGTTACTTAAATATGAATGCTGAATGTTGTGGCGCTTGTTAACTCCGGCTTGAGGGAGCTCTTGTAGCCCTACACAACGAATAGTGTTTGTCATCCAACAAAAGAGTGTATGTAGCACAAAGGAAAGAGAACTTATTTATTATGTG
This sequence comes from Lolium perenne, assembly GCF_019359855.2. NCBI lineage: Eukaryota > Viridiplantae > Streptophyta > Magnoliopsida > Poales > Poaceae > Lolium > Lolium perenne. The sequence goes on from NC_067248.2 coordinate 107,200,452, forward strand.
ATCAATGTTGAGAGTGTCCACTAGTGAAAGTATGATCCCTAGGCCTTGTTTCCACCACAAAGAATTGCTTCCCACGCCAGCAAGCTATTTTCTGGCGCCGCTTGTTTACTGTTTTACTGCATCTTTACTTTCTGCAATATTACCACCATCTATACCACCTGTGTTTTACTATCTCTTCTCCGAACTAGTGCACCTATACATCTGACAAGTGTATTAGGTGTGTTGGGGACACAAGAGACTTCTTGCATTGTGATCGCAGGGTTGCTTGAGAGGGATATCTTTGACCTCTTCCTCCCTGAGTTCGATAAACCTTGGGTGATCCACTTAAGGGAAAACTTGCTGCTGTTCTACAAACCTCTGCTCTTGGAGGCCCAACACTGTCTACAGGAAAAGAAGCGTGAGTAGACATCACCAAATATGAGGTGTCAAAAATAATCCAAGAAAAGAAAGTTTTATAGTACATAGAGGATGACATGCGGGTCCCATTTAGCATCAGCGGTATCACCGTTTGAGAGGCGGCAGGGGATCGAAAGAAAAAGGCAAGTGACCAAATATGAGGTGCCAAAAAAAATCCAAGAAAAGAAAGTTTTATAGTACATAGAGGATGACATGCGGGTCCCATTTAGCAGCAGCGGTATCACCATTTGAGAGGCGGCAGGGGATCGAAAGAAAAAGGCAAGTGACCAAATATGAGGTGCCAAAAAAAACTCCAAGAAAAGAAAGTTGATTGCTCATAGAGGATGATATGCGGGTCCCATTTAGCGCAGCGGTCTCAATGTTTCCAAGGCGGCAAGGGATCAAAAGAAAAAGGAAGTAGCCAGAAATCAGGGGGTCAAAAAAAATCCAAGAAAAGAAAGAAATTTGGTTCATAGAGGATGACAAGCGGGACCCATGATCCTGCATCGTAAACGGCTCGATCGGAGAGCGTTGAACGAGATGGCACGATCGAGAAAAAAAACAATGCTAGAGAGGCTGCCATCTGGGCCCTACATCCCTGGGCGGTGCGGATTTGCGTTGACTAGGCCGGCGAACCCGAGAATTCGCGATGCACCACGTCCCGGGCCACCATACGCGACGTTTTGGCCGCTTTCGTCGGGCTAGGTGGCCTCAAAAAGGAGAAAAAAAGTTTTGACATGAACCACGGAGGGACCAAAAATCGTCGGCCATGGTGCACCAGCAACCACGGCGCGACTTCAACTTCGTCGGCCATGGCAACTTTTCTTGTAGTGGGTTCGGCGAGTGGCGGCATTCCGCAGCGCGCGCCGGGGCGGATGCAGCACTCCAGATTGCCTGCTCATGGTATGAAGAGCTGGACCTAGATGCCTTGCACAGCATGCGCGGGAACACTCCTACTGATATCGTCCCCGCGAAGACCGCCCAGCGCCGCGATCGTGCTTACCGGATTGCCCAGTACGCCTCCACCAGCACCTTCATCCCTCCCCCAGCTGATATCGAAGAAGAATTCACTGACGAGGAGGAGGAAGAAGAAGAAGCCGGAGAGGACGAAGCTGAAGCCGAACTCATAATTCCTGAGGAAGTAGTCGCTGGCAACCTAGAGCAAACCCCGGAAGCACCAGTTGCTCCTGAACCTGCCCCAGAACCTACCCTAGAAGTTCCTGCCGCTCAAGCGCAAGGCCCAAAGAATTCATCTCCGCTCTATCGTACACCGTGATCCTGTCTTATCAAAAACAATATCGTAAAATTTCCCCCGGTATGCCGGGGTAAGGAGATGTAAAATACTAAGTTCTTCTGGTTGTGCTACACTTAATTAGCCGTTAGTTTTGCGTGCTTGACTCTTTAAGCTTATATGCTAAACAAGTACTTTGTGTGATTTAAACCTTCTCGGTTTGTTTCGTTTTGCTTTGATCCTGCACGGTGAAGATTCCGGATTTGTTCCCGAATTCAATTTGATGCACGCTTGGTTCTTTTGCTTTGGCTCTGTCTACCTCTTTTGGGTGTTTGACGTATGAGGCTCAAAGTTCTTTTTGCCAAGCAAGCATTTTCTTGAACTTAGAAAAAATTTGAATTTTTTCACAAAAAGCCGGTATGACCGGGGTTAGTTAAACTTTCTTCGGGTTGTTTGTTTTTGGTTTCTTTTTCGTTTTTCACGTGCTTAGATCCTTCCGGTTTATCTTGCTTGCCATGAAGCCGGGTTGCGGACAACAGCTAAGTCGAAGATTCCCCTTTAGGTTTAGCATGTTACTAAACCGGAGGAAAGTTTCCAACAATCAAACCGGTATTCAGAAAAAATAAACACATTGCATGCAATTCTGGTAGAGGCACTCCCCGAGGTGCAGACATCTTATTAATAGCAAATAAGGTACAAAAAGGAACTCCTTACATCACATCTTCAGGAATAGAAAGGGTGAAGTAAAGCTATGTTCCACGAGCGCTTGGTTTCCTCTCCTGACCTGTCCTTCTTTCCTTTCTTTGATTCTTGTGCATCAATCAGGTAGTAGGCTTCATTGTGCAGAGCCTTGCTCACAATGAAAGGCCCTTCCCACGGAGGCGAGAGTTTGTGTTGTCCTTTAGTGCGCTGCACTAGACGTAGTACCAGGTCTCCTTCCCGGAACACCCTCGGGTTTACCTTCCGGCTATGATATCGTCTGAGGTTTTGCTGGTATATGGCTGATCTTGCCAAAGCCATTTCTCTTTGATCTTCGAGCAAGTCGACATCATTTTCTCGAGCCTCTTTTACCTCTGGAACCTTGGGGTCTTCCTCTTTTTTCTTCTCAACCAGCACCGGATTGACCAGCCACTCGGTGTGTAGTACTTCCACGATGAAACTGGAAACCAGCAACTTTGTCACCTCTTCTCAAATGATTTTCCTCCTATCTTCAGTAAACCCGCGTAAAGGTTGTCTCACCGGCTTCGCATCCTTTCGGACGTTCAGAGAGTGCTCAGCCAACTCCCTCGGCACACCTACCAAGTCATCGGTAGACCAGGCGAAGATGTTCCGATTCTCACGGAGGAAGTTGACGAGCGCGCTTTCCTATGCCTCACTCAGGCCGGCACCGATACGGATGGTGCGCTCTGGGTGAGCTGGATCCAGCACGATGTCATTTGTTTCCTTTGTCGGCTTGAAAGCCGGTGTGCCCAAGTTGCCACTCATTGCCGCTAAATTTAGCTGGGAGGACTGAGCCAGCGCCACAACGGTTTGAATTCTTCTTTCCTCCTCTACTATCACCAGCGACTCGGCCAGATTTGATCCGGAGGACGCGGTTTCCAGCGACACTTTGTAGTTTTCTACCACAGTTAAGGGTCCATTAGGTGCCGGCATCTTCATCTTGAGGTACGCGGTATGAGTCGAGGCCATGAACTTTGCCAACGCCGGCCTCCCCAGCAGTGCATGGTAAGGGCTGTCAAGATCAACCACTTCGAAGAGAATGTTTTCAACGCGAGAATTGTCACGTCCTCCAAACAGCACATCCACCCGGACTTTGCCCATTGGCGAACGGGACAATCTCGGAACGATGCCGTGGAAGGTTGTGTGAGTTGGCTCCAGCATGTTTGGTGTTATGCCCAGCGTGCGCATGGTGTGCCGGTACATGATTTTTATACTGCTACCATTGTCCACCAGCACTTTGCTAAATCAAACTCGTGTTGTCGGCCCGTGCATGATCGGATCCACAATCAGAGCATATCCGCTTGGATTCGGCATCACTTTCGGATGATCTTTAAACGACCAGGTGATTTCCTGATCTGACCACATCATGAACTTTGGTACTGCCGGTATCATCGCGTTCACTTCCATGGAACGGCGATGCACACTTTGCTTGTCCCTTGGATCTGTTACAAACACAACACATCATATGTCCAGATCTTGGTAAACATTCCGGCCCAAAGGTGCCGGCGGTGGTGCTTGATTGTTGCCATGTGCCACCTAGTGAACTTCTTGCTGCTGTTGCGGTCGGTTCGGTTGAGCGAAAACTGGCTGCGCATTTGCCCCGGTTAGCGACGGCGGTGGCGGCAATTTTTCGAAACCTTGGTCTCTGGCATCTTTCATCATGCCTCTCTCCATCAACCTCTTGGTCCAGGAGCAATCTTTTGTCAAGTGGTTCGCCGGCCTGGCCAGATTCGGTGTGCGCCACCGGCATGGCTGATCCATAGCGGATTCCATGATGTACTTTTTTGATCCTGCCATGGTTTTTTCTCAACCCATTGCTTTTTCAGACCAGCCCACGGCTGTGTCCCGGTTTTCTATCTTTGGCTTCCGCCGGCGCCAGAATTGTCCTGCACCGCTGCCACTTGTTGCATTATGTACCTCCTATCCGGAAAGTCTTCCCTTCTTTTGTTATGGTGGTTGCTCCGGTACTGATCCGGGCGCGGTGGGCCTTTTGACAAAGGATCACCCGCGATTGCCGGTTGCATTGGATCTCCCAACGCGTAGCTATCAGCCACCCGGATCATCTCAGCCAGAGTGGTTGGCATGCTTCTCTGCAGCTTTTGCCACAGTGGTTAACCTCTCCGGCACCCATTACAGAACCAAGCAATTGCTTGCGCTTCTATCACGCCTCCGCAAGAATTTCTTGTGGAGTTCCACCGGGTTAGATAATCCCGGTCCGTTTCATTTTCACGCTGCTGGCACATGGCCAGATGCTGCGGCATGTTTGGCTCTGGTACGTGCTGCTGAAGTTTCTCACAAATGCCTCTTCGAAATCAAGCCAACCATTTATGCTTCCCTTTGGCAAATTGTTAAGCCAGATGCGTGCCGGTCCAACCAGGAAGGACGGTATGATTCTCACCTCCCAACGCCGGTTTCCTCCGCCGGTCGCGGTTCCTCCACCTCCAGCGACGTATGCCGTTGTGACATAATCTGCGAGCCAATCTTCCGGCTTGGTGGTGCCATCGTACTTTTTTGTGTCACGGGGCAACTAGAAGTTGCGCACCGGTGGTTCTTCCCTCATGATCCGCGGGCCAAAGCATTGTGGACCAGGCAGACCTTCGGCTTCGATCATTTCTGATAAATGCACTCTGTCCAGCATGTGCCTCGCATCCCGGTCTGGCAGACATCTTTCTCCGACACGTTCCCCCAACGGGTTCCGATAAGCTCCGATCCTTTCCATTCCGGAATCGGCTTCATCATATTGTTCCGGTATCGCAGATTTTCCTCTCTGGTACCTTGGTGGTGGCATTTCATCAGCATAAGCCGCTCGATAATTTTGCCCGGTTTCACCTTTACCGGCATAAGCGTTTCCGGCGTAGCCATTCCTGACATAGCCACGACCTGCCCCTTGGCTTTTTCTGCCGGCATCATATTGCCCGACTTGTTATTTTCCGGCCAGAACTGGATCATACACAGTCATCTGCTACGCATTTGCATCTCTTTCTCTTCTTCTGTCGGGATGGGGGGACAATGCCTACCTATGTGATTTGCTCCCGGCATTTTTTGCCGAGCGAACCGATTTTGACGCTGCAGTTGCTTTGTTGATTCGAGCTAGCTCAGGGTTTTGCGCCTCGATCATATCAAGCAATTCTCTTACTTGGCGTTCTGCGCGATGGGCGTGGCCAACACGCTCATGGCTGCTTGCAGCGGGGTTGCTTCTTGTGGCACGGTAGAAGGTCCAGTGATGACCTCGTCGCGCTCGGTCGGAGGCTTGGCCGTGCGCGTGGACTTTGTTTGCCCAGCACCCTCCCCTGCAGTTTCCTTGCCGGCGCCTCCTGCGCCAGCCATCATCACCTCCACGCTGCCGGCGGCGTGGCCGGAATGTGGCCCGGGAGCAGCTGAAGATCTTGGCGGCTCCGGCACCATCAGCACCGGCGATGGGTACTGGCGCTCCGGCACGGTGCCGAAGTAGATGCGGTGGGAGCCAAACTCCATGATGCGGCCGTTCTTGGGGAAGCGACCGCCGTTGGTGAAGCAGCCCGCATTGTCGTCGATGAAGTCCAACGAGCAAATACGCTGGACGAGGCCAGACACCACACGCTCGCCGGAGATGGTGAGGAGGCCCGCCCGAATGTGAACTCCAACAAGCGCAGCTACTGGCAACTGTCGTCGTGGTGGAACGGCAGATGCCATAGGATGGTTTAAGTTGGGGCCGAATGTGCGCTAGAGGATTCGGGGGAGGGTTTTGTTAACAGGAGAAGTGGAAAAGAAACCGGAATATATTGATGAACTTGGCCCTTGGCCAGAGGTTGAAGACAGTACAGTACAGGACCTCAGCTCCTAGCTGCTAAACTGCCTAACTTCTCTCTAGTTCTTCGTGTCTCCCGCGCAGGGGTGTGCCCCCTCTCCTTATATAGGCGAGAGGGTGGCTTACAAGGGAAGAAACCCTAATGGAATCTTTGATGAGCTAAGCTACTTTATAAAGCTTCTTTGGCCTTGGTGACACTGGTTCTGTCTTTAATCAGGGAGTGATGATCTCGTCCGGTATCTTTTACGTCACCTTCTGCTTTGGCGTCAGGGCTTCGATTAAAGCTGAAGCGCTTCGCTCATCCTTGTCATTTTGTCCTTGGTGGAATCTTTGACCAGAATGCCGACATGCTACAGTTGAACCTATATCTTTACCTTGGAGCTCCTGCATCTCGTGTTTACTATATCCCGGCATACCCCTCTCTGGGATACCGGTTTGTCTTAACTTAGTACAATTCTCTTAAGCTTGGTCACCCGGATTATTCTCTAATCCGGTACATTAATGCCTAAATATGGCAAGTTTGCCAGGCTCTTGGCCTACCGGGGGCCTCCCCCCCGACACCTTTCAGAGAGAAACTGAAAATTTTAGTGACAAAGTAAGTGCGTATCTTAATATCATCGGAGAATAAATTACTCAGAGTAGAGAGTTCATTAATATGTTTCGTAGCACTTCCATTTTCAGTACCACGGAAAGGTTCTTTCTCAACCATAGATATGTAAGATAAATCCAGAGAGAAATCATAATACTTATCTCTAATATTTATGGGAGATGTGGCAAATTTAGAATCAGGAGACAAATTATATCTAACAGCTCGTCTGGCAAGAAGACTTCTCATAGGACTTGCATCTCTAGTAGCATGACATTCCTCAATGAAGTCACCATCAAGTTCAATATAAGTTTCATCAAGATCATCGCTAGGATTCCCCCTAGCTTGAGGTGAACTAACAGATGTAATAGTATATTCAACATTTTTAATTTGCTTAGCTCTAGCAATTGTAGTATCTAGGAAAGGACCTAACGAACCACTCTTATGAAGCACAGTAGAAGCATCATCAAAATTATCAGGAGCATTATCAGATTCAATAGAAGTAGCAGTAGCATGTGGTGGAGTAAGAAGCTTACTCATAACAGACGGTGAATCAAGAGCGACAGAGGTGTTCAGAGTCGTACCTCTTCTTGCAGTGGATGGCAATATAGGGAACTTCGATTCAGGAGCTTTGCCCATAATGAATAAATTGCAGCGAACAATATCACCTTCAAGTGGGCTTGTAAATAAAGCTACGTTCCCGGCAACGGCGCCAGAAAATAGTCTTGATGACCCACAAGTATAGGGGATCGCAACCGTTGTTGAGGGGAGTAAAACCCAAATTTATTGATTCGACACAAGGGGAGCCAAAGAATATTTATAAGGTTTAACAAGTGAGTTGTCAATTCACCTGCACCTAAAAATAGACTGGCTCGCAACAGTTTATCAGTAGTAGCAGTTTTATGGCAGTGGGAATAGTGAAGTAACAGCAATAGCGAAATAAAAACAACAGTAGCGATGATTGCAGTAGACAGCAGGATTAAAATACTGTAGGCACAATGATGGATGAACGGGCGTTGCATGAATGAGAGAGTCCATGTAATAGCAAGACATAGGCATTGCAAGTAATAATGATAAAAGCATCCTAGCATAATATATCCATAGACGTGTGTTTCTATTTAGTTGTGAGTGCTCGCAATGATAAACTTGCACGACATCTTTTGTCCTACCAGCCCGTTGCAGCGGGGCCTCTAGGGAAACTACTGGTAATTAAGGTAGTCCTTTTAATAGAGTACCGGAGCAAAGCATTAACACTCCGTGAACACACGTGATCCTCACATCATAGCCATCCACTCCGGTTATCCCAATTTAAAGTCACTTTGGGGCCTCGGGTCCTGGACAACAATATGTGTATACAACTTGCAGATCTGATCAAAACTAATAATTATCCTCATGAATCAATAACATGTTCAGATCTGAGATCATGAAATTGGGGCCAAAGTGACAAGCATTACGCATAGCAAGTTGCAACAATGTCAAAAATACTAACAACGGATACTAGGCACTATGCCCATAACAATCTTATAGCTATTACATGACCAATCTCATCCAATCCCTACCATCCCCTACAGCCTACAACGGGAAATTACTCACACATGGATGAGGGAATCATGAATGGTTGATGGAGGTGCGTCGGTGATGGCGACGACGATGATCTCCTCCAAATTCCCGTCCCGGCAGGGTACCAGAACGGAGCTTCTGGTCCTCGGATCGGGGTTTCTGGTGGCGACGGAGCAGGGAACTCTTTCTGGAAAAACGTCGAACCCCCCTCGGTTTTTAGGTCCAGGGACTTCTTATAGTGCGAAGGAGAGGTCGAAGGGGTGGCCGAGGCGGCCAGACCACCCCTTGGCGCAACCAAGGCCTGGCCCACGCCAAGGGTGGGTGTGGGCCCCTTGTGGCCCCGTCCGTCTCGTCTTCTGGCTCCGGGGGTCTTCAGGTGAAATATTGGTTTTTCTATATTTTCCTAAAATTTTCCCGAAAGTTGAATTTCTGCACAAAAACAAGACACCAGAGCAATTCTGCTGAAAATAGCGTTAGACCGCGTTAGTTGTATTCAAAACACACAAGATAGAGGGCAAACAACAACAAAAGTGTTCGGAAAAGTGGATACGTTTTGGACGTATCACCCCACAAGCCACGATCCTAGCAGCGGCACCCTCTGCCATCTCAATCTTCCAGTTCCATGCCCCACACCCCACGCTAGTTGCCCCGTCTACCAGGGGTGGAGCTAGACTAATTCATGGATATGCAATGAATATCTAATTTTTTGCAAAAGTAAATCATTACATAAGCTTATATACACATGTATGTATACATTGTTAGCCTTTTTTATTTACATGTAGAACGCATCAAAAATCGATATGCACGAGCCTCCCGAACCCTCTCCCGTCCCGTGCTCTGTACTTGGGGCTACCTCTTATTTGGGCCAGTCTTCTATTCGCTCACTACTTATTCGCAAAAAGGTCAACGCATGTATCTAGAAGGAGCTACCAATATTTTCTCAATCCACGCTACTCACTCACGACTAGGGGTGAACTAATGAGCTACTCGGATCGTTAAGGCTCGAATCATTAAGCTCGTGATCGTTAAGGCTCGGATCGTTAGGCTTGTTAAGAATAACGAGCTGCAATCATTGTTTGGCTCGACTTGTTATGTTCTTGCGAGCGCTCGCGAGCAGCTCGTTAAGGATCGTTAAGGAGTAGACATGTGCATGTAGCTAAGCATACATATCTACCTCATTAGTATTCATACCAACACGGATATACGTGCACATGCAGCTAGGCAACCTCTAGGCTATTTACTTTGCATTAGGATTAGGCAATGCAAAGCAAACATGCGTGCATTGCTGGGTGAGGAAGAGCGGAAGCATAGATTTTTTGATCCTACCGAAGGAGTTTCAAGCACGGTTAAAGAGCACTATTTGGCTTGGGCCTTTCCTACCAAAGATTTGAGCTAACTAAAGCGACCCGCGGCCAAAACTGGTGAATCCTAGCTTGTTACTGATCTTAACGAGTAGCTCACAAACGTATTCAGCTCGATTTGTTTAGCTCGTTAACCTTAACGAGCAAAAAACTCATGCTCAGCTCAGCTTGTTAAAAAAACGAGGCGAGCTCAAACGAGTCGAGCAAATGAGCACTCATTCAACTCGCTGAGCATCGAGCTTTTTGTCCAGCCCTACTCACGACCCGAGGCATTATTCAACTGGAATTTCACATCAACTTTTAAGGTGTATATAATGTTGAATTTAGGTGTATAAAAATGGAAAGTAAATTCTAACTTTCTTCTTTTCCTTTCAATATTTTGTCTGCCCCAAAATAAAAGGCACGTTTTTTACTCGCATGGTCCTTGTTGCACAATCTTTTTTTTACGGGTATTTGATGTACAACTTTAACCACTCATGTATACACAATTGCAGTTTCTGAATGTATTAATGGTATCGCTGCATTTTATTCGTATTGAAAATCTCTTTTATTTCTTAAATATTTATATAAATTTTGTGGAAATATTATAGGTTTAAATCCTAGTGAAAGTTATAAGTTGTTGATCCTCGAAAATTTAATACGGAGAGGGAGTACTAAACAATTGGAGACATTGCTATGACTCTGAATAATTTTTTGTTTTACTGGTGTAAGCTAGATTTTTGTATCTTGTATTTTCTGTGTTACAAAAAAAGTTTGTAACTTCACATACCCAATTCGAAAATCCTGAGCACTCCTCGGGAGATTGGACGCCACCATGTCCGAGTCTGAATCGGCCGGCGCTTCCGACAATCGAGTTGATGCCTACTCCGCCTACTTCCTCGTGCTTTCTCTCAACGAGGTTGACAACCGTTTCCACATAAGTTCAAAACTGTTGTTGCCTTACCATGTCTCACCGGCGCCGCGGCGGCAGGCCGCTTGACGATTCATGCCGTCTGCCTAGCCGGTGAAGCCCAACGCCAATGATGACACGAAGGTGGCCGACTCCATCGAAATCCACCAGAGGAAGGGCGCATACGACGTGAGAGGAAGCTGATCATCAGGTATGGGATGTGGCAACCTGCACGTGGAAATAAAATGCACTGATTATTTACGCTTCTCTGGTTAATTTGTTATTTTTGATGGAACATGAAAATACTTAAACGTGACTATAGTTTCTGCTTGAGGTTCACGGTTAATGTTGACACTAATACTGGAACCGTTCTGCTAGGGGTTAGTGTTGTGTGCAACTGCCTGATCTGTTTCTATGTCAAGCTACACCCGTCGGTTTCATCCGGAGTTCCAACGGCACCAAGCTGCTGATTGCAAAGGAGGACCATGCTGTTGCAAGTTGTTCTTCAATCGTTTTTTTCTTGTTTGCTTCTTTTAGTTGTGTTGTAAGCTGTTCTCAACTTTATGTAATCTGCCGTTGCGGCTTTATTAATCTAAAGCTGGACTAAAACCCTATGTTTAAAAATGAATAAAAAAACTCAAAATAGATAATAAGGTTACTCATCCGAGGACGGGAAAAAATGGAATGAGATATAGCCGGCGCTGAGATTTGTGAAAACATCCAACAGTCCAAAAAGTGAGCGTGTGCCAATTGTAAAACAGATGGCTGTTGAATAGGAAAAGTGTTTTGTTTTTGGGACACGCCAACGAACCTTAATTACACGCAAGCACAGCGCTGCATAGGCACTGAAAAGACTCGCTCGCACAGATCTGTGCAGCCTTCACCCTCTTCCTCACTCTTCGTCTCCGGCTGGCATTCGAGCCCAGCTTCGAAGGCCAGGTCTTCTCCGGAGTGGGAGCATATCTCACCTCCGTCCCGCCGTCGTCCTCCTCGGCATGAGCGGTTTCCTGGTAAGCACTCATTTTCCCCAAACCTCCAACGAAACGAAAACAGCTCTTGTTCTTGGAAGCCCTGAACTTTGATTTGTTCTTGTTCTCGGAGCTAATTAATCTTTGACTTATTTTTCTTATTGATTCATCTTCCGATGCTGGTCGCAATTTGTTGTGAATTGCTAGGCCCTAGCCGGCAAGATTGGCAGCTTCCTGCTGTGGGTGCTCTTCCTCATCCTGCAGACGGCCACCAAGGTCGTCGGCAGCCTCCTGGTCGCACCGCCAGCCGAGCCACAACAAGAACCACGACAAGAAGCGGCTCGTCGGCATAGATCACCTCCGGCAGGGGCGCACGGCAGCGGCGGCCCCGCAGACCCATACGAGCCGCAGCCGCAGCCGCAGCTGTGGGACCCTCCGCCGTCGCCCTACTCCGCTCCGGTGACGGATGAGTATTCCTTGTCCTCGATCCACAGGCGGCGGGCGAGCGCCCCGCCGGCTTCTGAGGATTTAGTGGTTTCCTCCAGTGGCTACTCTCGTTCGGGCGTAGCAGCGGTACCGGCGGCTCCGCCTCATGCCGTCTCACTGCCTCCAATGCTGCGGACAATAAAGACCCCGGTGTCGATCGCCGGAAACCTGCCCAAGCTGGAGAGGAAGTACTCCAAGATTGTGGACCAGTACCGCTCCTTGGATGAGGTAAGTATACATGGGATGCGGTGATGCTCAAATGTTCAATGTAGCACCCTGACCCGCACGTCAACGCAGCTAGATTTACTATATTTTGTTATACTGTAGGTAATTGGTATATTTCACACCTGTATGTATATTGTGGCCTTTGCCCCCTGGAATCTGCACGCGCAACTCGTGCACTTTTTTTTTTTCCAATTGTATTAATGGAAATTGCTAAATTGTTATGCTATATAGACAAAAATATAAATCTTAAAAACATGATTTTGCTTTATATAAATCCTTCCATGTGGTGTACACATCAGATTATTCATAAAAGAATTGGCGTGTGGCAACAAAAGACCGATGGAATTGAGGTCTACAACCTCTCTCTTTGGTCCACTACTCATCCCTTGGTGTCTCACTTTGTAACAACAATTGATCCCTTTCTACACACACCTTATCATTCGTTCTATTGCTATTGTGTTTTCTGATTAGTTTCGCTCATGTCTTTGACCGCTTTGACACCTACCATCTTAAGTATGTCCTAAAGCAAACATGACCGATGTTGCTAGATTTTTCGCTAGATATATTATTTTGTTGGTAGATCTTGATGTGTGATAATTGAAGAGCAAAGACACCGAGGTCTTTGACCGACAACGACAACAAAACCAAACATTCAATTTAATTTGTAGTTTTTCCTCTTTCACACACTCTCATTGGTATGAGCTCGGAATCAGGTTACTTCTTGTGGAAGAGATTAGAAGGGGAATTGGGGTTGGAGCTGAGGGGGTAGCAAGATTCGTCTTCATTTGCACACTGGGGCTTGTCCCCTGCTGTGTGATGAGGAACACCACATGGAAGACATCATGAATGCGTGCCCGTGGTGGCAGCAGCAGCAGATGTATGCCATCTCACGAATGGACTCCAAAATTTGGTAGGGGCCAACGGACCATGGAGAAAGTTTGGCATTGCCAGGACTTGCTAGGGACGCAACTGGATGGTGCTGCAGGCAAAGCCATAGCCATTCACCCGCATGGAAATTCACCGGGCAATGCTTGTTGTCTTGCTGATATTTCATGGTTTCCAGAGCTTCGAGTAGTTGGTCTTGGATGTCAATGACGAACTTGTCTCTTTCAGTCAGACCTTGATTTAGACCTTGACCCCGCAAAAAAAAAAAAGATTTAGACCTTGACCCACGGTAGCAACTTTGAAGCCCCGCTCAAACACGACCTAAAAGGCGCTGACTAGAACGGGGAATTCTAGCAGTACTGTGCGGAAGGAAGCCACATGAACCAATGCTTACTAGTCACATGCCAAACACCACAACTACATAACCACCTCTATTTGACTGTCCGTCTAAGGGTGGAATGCACAACCAAGTTTTAATTTGACACTGGCTAGATGGAACAACAACTCTGTCCAAAAGTTTGCTGGTCAAAACCAGGTCACGGTCATTGACGATGGATATCTGAAAACCTGACAATGTTGTCGATTAAAACCTTGATGATAATCGATGTGTACGGATGTCCTAATGTCCCAATGCGATGGCGTGGCTATATTTTGGAAAGCAGTCAACAATCATTATAATGGTAGATATGGTAAACCCTCCATGAAATTCAAGGAAATATCAGCCCAGATGTTCTGCGGAACCTCCAATGGTAATGCTACGCCTGCTCAATCAACATGTCATGTGTCGAGTTCTGTGGTGAGGCCGTCTCTATGGACGTCTTCCTTTTGAACTACTTGCTAAAGGAGAGCTTTGACGGCAAGGAGTGGTACGAACCTCAGCATGGCAAGAAGCTGGCTGTGAGCTCCCTCCACATGTTTGGGTGCCTAACATTCATGAAGAAGATGAAACTATTCCAAAGCAAGATCGAGACCCTGCCGTCTTCATGGGCTATGAGGCAGATCTCCGGTTGTCCGGCAGCGATGAATACCTGCCTGATGTAGCTGCGTACGAGCTGGAAGAAGCAGAGCTGCAGATGCTCAGTGCAGAGGAGCCCACCTCTTTTGCAGAGGCCAATCAAGAGGAAGTGTGGCGCGGGAGGTTACTGGTATGTAGGTTTGCTAGGTTAGCAAGTAGCACTAGTGAATTTAAACTTTGCCAGGTTTGCTCTGCTAACCGACTCACCACTGTACTCACTATATAAAAATCCATGTAGTGCATGAGCTGCAGTTAACCGCAGCATACAATATCTATCAAGCGACTTACCTGTCTGTGCGAGAAGAGAGATTTCCATCAGATTGGCATGCATGCAATAGTGTCTAATGCTTTGAACATATTATCCTTGTTTGCATTTTTGTATGCCTTCTTGTAGAGTCATGTTAGCCTCAAGGTTGAGATCCATGAACACTACTCTCTACGATCCATAATAAGTGTCAATGGTTTAGTACAACTTCTTGGGTTTCATATCTAGCCTACCCTAACTTGCTTGGGAAAAGGCTTTGATGATGATGATGATGATGATGATGATGATGATGATGATGATGTTGTTGTTGGTATAAAGTTGTACTAAATCACCGACACCTATTATGAGTGAGTAATATATTTAACAAGTTGTGGCACTTTTGCTCAATTATTAACTCTGTATGCAGGTTATTGAAGCATTAGCGCAAGCTGGTCTCGAGTCTTCCAATTTAATCATTGGGATTGATTTCACAAAGAGTAATGAATGGACAGGTTGTTAAAGGAAAACATATATGGGTTGAACACATCATTCATTCTCGTCGATTGACTAATTCTGCAATTCGCCGCGCAGGAAAGAGTTCATTCAATGGTATGAGCCTGCATCATATTGGTGATGTCAGAAATCCTTATGAGCAGGCAATCTCCATCATTGGACAGACATTGTCAGCTTTTGACGAGGATAACTTAATTCCTTGCTATGGTTTTGGAGATGGTAAATCTTACGTTTTTTTTGTTATTGTATTAATATATCATGGAAATGAAAATACTGATAGTTCAGTTATATTTGGAAAATGCAGCATCTACACATGACCAAGATGTATTTGCCTTCTATCCCGACGAGAGGCCATGCAATGGTTTTCAAGAGGCTTTGGGTCGATATAGAGAAATTGTTCCTCATCTTCGTCTTTCTGGTAGGAGAGCTCAATTTTATTGTCGTTGTTCAAAGCGTACATTCGTGGTCATTCTATGCATATACATTATTATATGTTTGAAGGTCCTACATCATTTTCTCCAATAATTGAAATGGCCACAACCATTGTTGAGCAAAGTGGTGGCCAGTACCATGTTTTAGTAATAATCGCTGATGGACAGGTACACCGTCGTCTATCACCCTTCGTATTTTTATAGGTCATGTTTTTCTTATATTATTGTATTATTTGGCCTGTATCTGAAGCTATCATTATACAGGTTACACGTAGTGTGAATACTGAACTTGGCCAATTAAGTAGCCAAGAGCAGATGACTGTTGATGCTATTGTGCAAGCCAGGTAATGCGGGTTTATTTAGGGTGGAGTATGGAAATGGTGTACGATAAAAAAAATAGTGGAAATAATTAGCAGAATCAAGATGCTATTGTGTTGTATATTTAATATCTACATGAGCTCTGGAACAAGACACGACAGATAATTTTTTCCGACAAAGGAAATATATTAATATCAAGAAGACACAGATAGATAATGGATTGTTTCATTCGTTTGCCTCAGTTTTCTATTGCCTATGAGATATATGGAGTTAGTTTTTCTCCAGTATATCACTAGTAATACCTTTTATTTTAAAATTTCTGTTCACGCGAAACTATATTTATGAAGACCAATCTTGTGCCTGCAATATTTGAGTCCAGCTTGCAACGAATATTGTCTAATTTTTTACTAATAACTATACAGTAGTAAGACACTGAAAGCTCTTGCTTCTTGTCTTGATTTTCAAATATATGTAGTAATTTCTGTCAGTGTTTAATCGTCTTTATGTTGCTCAATGTTAGAACAAAGCAATAAAATAAGCCAGATTACAATTTATTAAGATTGAAATAATAAAAGCAACTTTAAAAAAAGAAGCCAAGACAAATCAGGTGCACTTTTAAATATACACAAATCTTATGGTGAAAACAGAGGAGCCCGACCTTTTTGCGCTATGAGGTTAACAAAGTTGGTGCTACAGGCATAGTGGGAAAACAGCAGAGGTTTTACACAAAGGATGGTGCTTTTACATAATATTATGTATTATGCTACTGGTATCTGAACAAGAGGTCTATGCGGCATTTTGCTAGCTGCCTAGCTACATAGATGTCAGTGATGAAATTAGCTGAACTGTTAATCATTTTTCTACTATTTTGGCCAAGTTCATAGGGTTGCACATGGCTACGAGATGGTTGATACATGAAGCGAATTTTAAAAAACTGGCACAGTTGATGCATAAAGCTAGCTAAAATGCCCCCACAGCTTTGCATGACCAATGCCAAAAAAGTAACATGATAAATTCATAATATGGAATACAGGTACATCATATCATAACACTCTTGAAATAATACTGTACTGTGCCTTTCTTGTTGCAGTGAATTTCCCTTGTCTATAGTTTTGGTCGGAGTTGGAGATGGTCCTTGGGATATGATGAAAGAATTTGATGATAACATTCCCGCTAGATCTTTTGACAATTTCCAGGTGAATGCCAGCTAAACTATATGATTACTGGTATTCACATACTAGACAAAATAACCTTTTCATTTGCTATCCTAGTTTGTCGACTTCACTAGAATCCTGTCAAAAAAGACCAGTCAAGGCAACAAGGAGACAGAGTTTGCCCTTTCAGCACTCATGGAAATTCCTTTGCAGTACAAGGCAACGTTACAGCTTGGAATACTAGGGTATGGAGAAGAAAGAGCAAGTGTACTTACATGTAGTTTTTTGTTTATCATTCCTAGTTGGCTTGCTTGTTTCCTTTATCATTCTAGTTCTTACAAACCAGGCGACGAATCGCAAAGTCTCCCGAGCGGGTTCCACTTCCTCCTCCTTTTGCAAGTTATAATATCTCAAGGGCAGGACCATCTGGGGCAAATAGCTTCCAAAGTGTGCCTTCTCATCCTAGAGAAGAGGCAACTGTTGATTCGACAACCACACCATCAGTTACATCCCGGCCAGCTGCAGAGACAAGAGCATCAGAACTACAAGTAAGACAAAAAAAAAACTGCCCTGCTGCCTTGTATGATCTTTACATATTGATTCAGATAAGAAAAAAGGGGGAGTAATATTGTAGGATCTTGTGAAACACAACAATTCCTTTCTCAGCAAATAGTAGCAATCAAGAGACCAGACTTTGTTGGAGAAGTAGGTTGCTGGAGGACATTGTGTTGTACATGTTGCCTACATCTTAATGGGACAATTGCAAAATGTAAATAACCATTTCCCACAACAAATAAAGGTTACACTATAATCATGTAACATGGTGTTCTTTATAGCAGTCTCAATGTCTCACTAATTGGTCAAGTGATCATATATACCTCTATTTGACATAGGGAATTTCTCCATGCTTTATCCTTAACAGGTCATATGTATGACTTTGGGTGCGTTTGGTTTTTTTGCTTGGTTTTTTTGCTACAACGAGCTATAGCTTAGCCAAGCCCTGCTGTCGAGGGACTGCCAACTCAGATATCCTCCGCGAGCGAGTTTTTTCTGGCCCGTTGAGGCTAGGTAGTAGCTAGCCTAGAAAAGCAAACATTATTTGCTAGATTCAAATGGCCAGCTTTAGCCAAGCCAAGATAGATATTTTTTCACAGGATCCAAAAGCATCCTTTTTGTCATTAGTGAAGTTTCTTCTTCCACGAGATATTTCATAAAATGTCTTCATTGAACTTCAGCCAACGTCTGTAAATGTTTTTTTGTGTGGATTATCTGCAGCTTTGCCCAGTTTGTCTTTCCAAACCACGGGACATGGCATTTGGTTGTGGTCATCAGGTGAGACTTTTTTGTAGCTCTACTCGACCCCTGACTATTTTGTTGGGTTATCCTGCACTTTTCCAGTGGTTTCAGGGAAGTTTTTCTTTACCTGCAGACTTGTTCAGAGTGCGGACCGCAGGTTGCAGATTGCCCCATCTGTCGAAGGCCAATTGATACAAGAGTAAAACTATATTAGCAACTTCCTATGCCTAACTAGGTTTGATTGAAGTACCTGCATGCTGGAAGTTATAATCCATGGAAAAGAAAAGAATACCGCTATACTTGTTGTAATGTACATATGTTTAATAAAGCTAACTGTGAAGGAGGAAAATAACAATTCTGTACGCTCTCTGTTACGTGTCATCAGTTTTCTGATTTCTGGTTGCCTGAACTTTTTGAAAATCTCAATCACACAAATAGCAAACTACTAAGACTAGAAATTGTTGGAAAATGGTAGTGCAGTTTTTCTTCTGCAAGTAATACTTGCAGTGAGGCTGAAATGAAGATAGTTGGATGTTCATAAAAGCCTTAGAAAAGTAGTTGAAATTTTTATTTTTCTTTCTAAAATCAAGCAACATATTCTAGACAAGCCCAATAAGTGGACTACTCACACATAATTGGATGAACAATACTAAACATTGTATAGCAAATTTCAAAGAGGTGAATGATGAGTCTTACGATGCCGCCAATCGAATATCGAATCTAGATTACAAGTCGATGGAGAGGGGATGAAGGTGTGGATAAAGCGTTGAAGTTGATGGTGTTAGCTTCAAGGCTTTGGTAGAGATGAGATCCGATCTGGCGGCGGAATGGGATTTTTCTCTGTTTTTCGTCAAATGCCTTGGGTCCATCCATATTTTATACTGAGTTTGACGAGGCGGAGCCATCGACACTTGGTACAGTCATCTGGTATGGGCAGGGATGACCGTACCATGGGTTGTTAAGTCTTGAGTTGATTATCTCGCGGTCCTGGTTGACTTGGTGATGATTCCAGTCCGCGATTCTTCATTAAATACTCTTGATTTTCCTCCTATTTGCTTCTATTTATGCACAAAATAATTATAGCAGCGGATTTGCATATCTAAGTGTGAATTAGCATTTATTAATAGACATAGGAAGATATTGGTTTAGATGGAGATAATGTGATCGTTTTCACGAGCCATCAACGGTCCCCTCCAATCACTCCAAGTCGCCCATCGCGATCTTGGAGGAGCTCGTGAAGGACGAGCAGAAGAATCTTAAGTGTGACTTGCTCCGCGCATGCAGAGGTGAATTTGTTCCAGGTCGCGCCTCTTGTAACCGGCCAGTTCATGGACATGGTCGATGGCAACAGCGGCATCGTGGGGTCCACCACCGGCAGAAGCTACTACCTGCCGATGCTGCCCCTCCTCCCCCCGAGGCGGGCTCCAATGCCTCACTGCTCAGGCCATCAGAGAAGCCCAACGTCGTGTACTCTGACATCAGATGATACCCAAAAGCAAGTAATCTACAATACCCATAATTGCAGTTTGTGCTCTGTTTTGTAGCCATGATCATTGATCTTGATGCCTCTATTCAACTACGTATATGGCGTTGTCTCCAATCGAGAGTGGATTTGGTGTTCACGGGGTAGGTGAGCACCCCCTAGACACCGTTGGATTTGCTTTTAGATTCACACAATCTCAACTTGTAAACTGACGGCAACAGACGGTGCTAATGGGAATCTGCTTTTGCTTGTTTATTGTCCTCTTTTGTGGACCCTCTGTTGCTAATGGATATCTACTTTTGCTTTTGCACAAGTCTCTCATCCATCTCAGTGTGCGCTCTCTCCTCGCATCTGAACGAACAAAGCTATCCCCGCAAAATCTCTCTCCCGTTGATACTGCTTGGTGCTTGCTGCTATTGATACTGCTTGCTGCTGTTGAAGTGTCGCGAGATGCATCAATTTAATCGCGTGGACGCGGTACGAATCAGGAAGGCGGTAGTGAAAATCAGTTAGCCAGACAAGCCAGTACATGTCCACTCTGATTTGGTCCATGTCCCGAGAACTCGAGGCACGCGTGCGCATAAGGCCGGCCAGCTTGCGGCGCGCGTGCGCGGATGCGGCCAGCGAGGTCGAGGCGCGTCCATCGGCGAACTTGAAGCGCGGAGGTCGTGCGCGGATGCGGCTGTTGGAGATATGCCCAAGAGGCAATAATAAAATGGTTATTATAATATATCTTTGTGTTTATGATAATGTTTGCATACCATGCTATAATTGTATTAACCGAAACATTGATACATGTGTGTTATGTAAACAACAAGGAGTCCCTAGTAAGCCTCTTGTATAACTAGCTTGTTGATTAATGGATGATCATGGTTTCGTGATCATGAACATTGGATGTTATTAATAACAAGGTTATGTCATTAGGTGAATGATATAATGGACACACACCCAAATGAGCGTAGCATAAGATCAAGTCATTAAGTTCAATTTGCTATAAGCTTTCGATACATAGTTGCCTTAGTCCTTCGACCATGAGATCATGTAAATCACTTACATCGGAAGGGTACTTTGATTACATCAAACGTCATTGCGTAAATGGGTGACAATAAAGGTGAGATTAAGTATTCGGAAAGTGTGAGTTGAGGCATATGGATCAATAGTGGGATTTGTCCATCCTGATGACGGATAGATATACTCTGGGCCCTCTCGGTGGGATGTCATCTGATTAGCTTGCAAGCATATGAATGGTTCATAAGAGATCACATACCACGATACGAGTAAAGAGTACTTGTCGGTAACGAGGTTGAACAAGGTATGGAGATACCGATGATCGAACCTCGGACAAGTAAAATATCGCGTGACAAAGGGAATCGGCATCGTATGTAAATGGTTCAATCGATCACTAAGTCATCGTTGAATATGTGGGAGCCATTATGGATCTCCAGATCCCGCTATTGGTTATTGCTCGGAGAGGAGTCTCGACCATGTCTGCATAGTTCGCGAACCGTAGGGTGACGCGCTTAAGGTTCGATGTCGCATAAGTAGATTCGGAATATGAGATGGAGACCGAAATTTGTTCGGAGTCTCGGATGGGATCCAGGACATCACGAGGAGGTCCGGAATGGTCCGGAGAATAAGATTCATATAAGGGAAGTCATTTTCCGGGGTTCGGAAAAAGTTTCGGTGTTTGACCGGAGCTTCTAGAAGGTTCTAGAGGGCCACCGCTGGGCCCACCACCCCGGGAGGGACCACATGGGCCAAGGGAGTGCAGCCTAGCCTAATGGGCCAGGGGCACCAAGCCCTCAAGGCCCAGCCGGCCAGCCCCCCTAGGGATAAGATCAAATCCTGGAGGATAAGATCAAATCCCTAAAATCGAGGGAGCAACTTTGGAAGGGGAAGCAAACTAGGAAGGGGATGATTTCGGATCCCCCCTTTCCTTCTGTGCAATGGTGGGGCCCAAGGGGCTGCCTTGGCCGCCCCTCCCTCTATAAATAGAGGAGAGGGGCAGCCGACCATTTTCCCCGTGACACACCAAAGTCTGCCGCCCCCTCTCTCCTCCACCGCTAGTCTGCTCCGGCTTGGCGAAGCCCTGCAGCTTTTCTCCTCCACCACCACCACCACGCCGTCGTGCTGCTGGGATTCCGAGGGGATCTACCACACCTCCGCTGCCCGCTGGAACGGGGAGAGGACGGGCTTCATCGACACCGTACGCGCGACCGAGTACGGAAGTGCTGCCGGATTGCAGCACCGGGGACGATCGTCTACATCAACAATGAGATCTGATCTCGTAGGCTTTGGAAATCTTCAAGGGTTAGTATCTTATCAATCTCGTTGTTTCGATCTTGTAGATTAGATCTTGGGTGTTCCATAGATTAGATCTTGGATTTATTCGTCTTGCGGTAGGAAAATTTTTGTTTTCTATGCTACGAACCCCTTCAGTGGTATCAGAGCCATGTCTATGCATAGATCTGTTGCACGAGTAGAACACAATGGTTTTGTGGGCGTTGATGCTTTTGTTGCTTTAGTTTGTGTACTTTGCATCTTGCGGGATGGTGGGATGAAGCGGCCCGGGCTAACTTTACATGACCGCGTCTCATGAGACTTGCTCCACGCTTGACATGCAACTTGTATTGCATAAGTGGCTTTGCGGGTGTCTGTCTCTCCCACCATAGTGAAGATTCCAATTTGCACTTTCTATTGTCAACACTAGTATCACCGTTGTGGTTCATGTTCGTAGGTAGATTGGATCTTACTCGAAAACCCTAAACCACGTAAAATATGCAAACCAAATTAGAGGCGTCTAACTTGTTTTTGCAGGGTTTGGTGATGTGATATGGCCATGATGTGATGATGATTATATTTGATGTATGAGATGTTCATTGTTGTATTATGGCAACCGGCAGGAGCCTAATGGTTGTCTTTAATTTTTGTTAAAGACCTGCGTGTCTATTCATCATGTAATAGCTTTATTTCAAGTAGTTGTCATAGTAGCTATAAGTGATGGACACCCATGAAGCGGCGCCATGGACCTTGGTGCAATGCTGGTGATGATGGAGATCATGATCATGTGCTTTGGAGATGGAGATCAAAAGCACAAGAAGAAAGGCCATATCATATCACATATTATGAATTGCATGTGATGTTAATCCTTTATGCATCTTATCTTGCTTAGATCGCGACGGTAGCATTATAAGATGATCCCTCTCACTAAATATCAAGATAATAAAGTGTTCATCCTTAGTATGCACCGTTGCTAAGACTTGTCGTTTCGAAGCATCTCGTGATGATCGGGTGTGATAGACTCTACATGTGCATACAACGGGTGCAAGCCAGATTTGCACACGCGGATACTAAGGTTGCCTTGACGAGCCTAGCATGTACAGACATGGTCTCGGAACACGGGATACCGAAAGGTAGAGCATGAGTCATATGAATGATATGATGAACACTTTGAGTGTTCGCCTTTGAAGCTACATCTTTTCTCGTGATGATCGGACTTGGTGTAGTGGATTTGGTTCGTGTAATCACTAAGACAATGCGAGGGATGTTGTTTTGAGTGGGAGTTCACCTAGTTAATTGAAGAATTAAAAATGAACTCAAATTATCATGAACATAGTCTGAATAGTATTTTGAATTAAATTTGTAGAATTGGCATCCATTTTCTACCATGCGCTAGTCTTGTAATTGAGATAGAAATACTGTTAAGTCTGACAAGTAACTTTACGGATTGGTACCGTATTGTTAAAGAATCAAGATATGATTAAGTCCTAATGCAAACTTTTAGTAAACCTCACATTGATGATTCAAAGAGCAATGGTTTCAATTAGTACCTTAAATCATCTTGTCTCCGTGAAACTTGAAGTTCAAATCTGTTTGAAAAGTAAGGAGCTGAAATTTTTGTTTTCAGAAATAAGCAAGGTATGAGATATATATGATATCTAAGACCTTATTGCAAGATGATAGAATATAATCTAGTGAGACTACATAAACTCATAAGTTTTATGGGAATGTACGAAGGTTGAAGACGCCAGGCGTCCCAATCCTCCAACTAGTTGGGCACTAACGATATTCGCATATCCATGAGGTGATCGTCCTTAGAATGCACCGTTGCTAAGACTCGTCGCTTCGAAGCATCTCGTGATGATCGGGTGTTATAGATTCTACGTGTGCATACAACGGGTGCAAGACAGATTTGCACATGCGAATACTAAGGTTAAAACTTTACGAGCCTAGCATGTACAGACATGGTCTCGGAAAGTCGTCATGATTTGATGGATAAAATTATGAGTGAAATTGTTCATTACATTAAAGGTTAGTAATAGTGAAATCTAGAACGCTTGTCATGTGATGATCAACTTCAAGGTAAGAACCTCAAGGTTATTGGTATTTGACCAATGGACCTAGAAGTTATTGAAGGTGAAGTGTTTTTCTGAGAATGAGGAAAGCTAAAAGAGAAACTACAAAAGATATTTTGGCAGAAAGAAAGAAAATACTAGAAAGTCTAGCTCAGGTGTATATAGATGATATACATGTTATGAATGTATTCCTTGTTTTGGTCACACAATGAAATTCTTGGGTATTAGTACCATATTGGTTGGTATGAGGTGTTATACAAAACAACGCAATACAAGAATACAATGGCCTAAGTGACTGAAAAGGAATGTGACAGGAATGCACGTCTGGAACAAAAATAAAGTGTTATTATGTTCATCGTTGGCATTCTGTCTAGCCATTCAGATTTATAATAAAGAACTTTATAACTGTTGTATTGTTCTGGTTAAATGAAAACAACGAGTTGTTCAAATTGTAACAGGATTCCATGTACGATGGATAAGTTATTATAAATCTTTATGGTGAAGCACACATACATAACACTGACGCTAAAATGCCATAAGGCAAATGATATGAATTCCACTTATTAGTGGAACCGCCATTTAGGTCATGTTAGAAAGGAACGCATGAAGGAACTCCATGCAAATGGACTTTTGGAGTCATTTGATTTCTGAATCATTTGGCGCTTGCAAATCTCTTCTAAAGAGAATGACTTAAATCCCGTTCATAGGCCAAGAGCTGAACGGGCAATTAACTTAGTGGAAACATACATGGTGATGTATATGGTTCACTGGGCATAGTTGTGTGTGGGAGATTCTTCTACTTCATGAAAACTTCTAACAATGAATTGAGTATATATGTGGATATATTCGATAAGGAAGAAGTTTGAAACATTTGAAAGGATTCAAATAAATTTCAGCATGAAGTGGAAATCATCGTAATATAAAATTCAAATATCTATGATTTGATCATGGTGAAAATATTTGAATTACGAGTTTTAGCGAACATCTAAGAGAATTATGAAATTGTTCTACTACTCACGTTTCTTGGAGTATCATAGTGATGATAGAGTATCCAAGAGACGTATCCAAAACTTGTTGGATTAATGATGAGATAAAATAAAATGACGCCATTATATTTTTGTGGATTATGCTTTAGAGACTACCGCTTTTACACTAAATAGAGCATCATCATGATCCATTGAAATGACACCATATGAGTTATGGCATGGGTATAAACCCTAATAGTCCTTTCTTAAATTTTGGTATGCGTAGCATAAGTGAATGAGTTTACAACCAAAATCGGATGAATGTCTTTGTTGGTTATCCCAGAGAATTGATTGGGAATTCTTTCCACTATTAAGTAAAAGACAAAAGTGTTTGTTGATGTTACTTGCTTATTTCCAAGAAATTGTTTTCTAGCGAAGTATTTGAGTGGGAGGACAATGGAACTTGATAAGGTTCATGAACCTGAGCGTGATGATCAGAGTAGCACAGCATCGGAAATGGTTCCGGGAAGCAGCTACGAAGATCATGGCTCACATGTCTATAAAGTGTTATAGTCATGGAGATCAAAGTACCTATTGAACCTTGTAGATATGGTTTACTTTGTGATCAAATGAATGATTTGTGAACAAAGGATTGATTTTGAACAATGATAAACCAACTACATACAAAGAAGTTATGATGGGCCCTGACTCCGTTAAAATGGCTATGCGCCATGAAATCCGAGATAGGTGAACACTTTTTGAAAGTAAATGGATCTATAAAATTGATGGACTTGGATACAATATCCTTAAAGAAGCTTGACTTATCGAAAAGTTGTTTACGACAAAGTTCAAAGAGTTGACTACGATAAGATTAGATCTTCCGTGGCAATGCTTATAGTCTATGTGGATTATTCTAGTAATCGCTACATATTTCTTTTATGAGATATGATAGTAGGATGGCAGAAATACATTTCTTACCAGAAGTATGTATGAAGGATGTATACCAGATACAACCAAGAGTTTTGCTGGTCCGTGGAATACTAGATAGGTATACAAACTTCAATTGGATGAAGTAAGTATCGCGGAGTTGGAATCTTCACCGGATGAAATAATCAAAGAGTTTTGATTTCATCAGAAATGATGAAGATGCTTGCATTTGCAAGAAATTAAGTGGGAGCGCTGAGACATATTTATGTAGATGACATATCGTTGATTAAAAATAATGTAATCATGTACTTGATGTGATTAAAAGGTTTCATTGAGAATTAATTTCAATGAAAGGATATGGACTGAAACATATTTAGTGTCAAGATCTATGAAGATAGATTGAAACACATAATAAGTTTAAGTCAAAGTACATAGAATGAATATTGAAGTGGTTCAATATAAAAATATTAAGAAGGTGTTCTTTTCATGTGAAGGTTTAACAAGACTTGAGTGTATTTGACACTTGATGAGTAAAAACACATGAGTGATTTCAGATCACGAATAATATGTACAAAGTCAGATGTCCTGTGCTCTAAAATGTTATGAGCATATACCAGAATGATTCATGTAATGATCATTGGACAACAGTAAGAATATCCCTGAGTCCTTTAGAAGAACGAAGGATATATATATATAGTTTTTATATGGGGTAGTGACAAACAAATCGCTGTAAGGTGTTGCACCAATATTAGTTTGGTTACATATAAAAATGAAATTTCAATCTCAATTAGGCTAAGTGTTGTTTATAAGGTAGCACAATGAGCTAGAAGAAGTCTATGCTAGATTTAGATCAGTTCTAAATATTGTGACGGATTCTACAAACAAAGGCAGAGTATGTCATTGTTTTGACAATGACTGAAGATGTTAAGTCAAGGAGTTCTTTGAGAACTTGGTGTAGTTCCGACAGTGTCAGAACTTTGAAGCTATATTGTGTGTGACAATATTAGTGACTTATTTCAGACCGCGGAATTAAGGTTCCACCAGAGGACTAAGCATATACAATTAATGCCGACTCATTTGGAAAATGGGTGATGCGTTGAGACGCAAATGAATTGCAAAATACATACGTTTCTGAGCGCGTCAGATCCGTTGACTAAAACCTCTCCCGTGAGCAAAACATGATAAGCACCAGAAGACCAAGGTGTTATATCTTTACATATGTAAACTAGATTATTGACTCTAGTGCAAGTGGGAGACTGTTGGAGATATGCCCAAGAGGCAATAATAAAATGGTTATTATAATATATCTTTGTGTTTATGATAATGTTTGCATACCATGCTACAATTGTATTAACCGAAACATTGATACATGTGTGTTATGTAAACAACAAGCACTACAAGAAAAGTTCTGATAGACAACGTCTCAAAATCGTCCGCTAAGGGGTATTTTTCGTCGCCTATGGGCCTAACCCGACGATATGGGTTCCGTTGTGGAAACTGCGTCAGGCAAAGTCCAACGACGATTTTTTCGGTCCGTCGCGCTTGGGCGCCCTTCCGCCACGGAAAATCGGACCGTTGCGGAAGTGTTTTCGGGAGCCCGTTGACTGCTGACGTCATGCAACCGACACGTGGCGTACGCCGTTAACCGCGCTAACGGCGTTAACCGCCGAAACCCCGTGGTAGATGGTAGGCCCACACGAGGCCTGCCACGTCTTAAGCGGGCCGGGCCAGATGACATAGTTTGACCGGTCAACTATATAGCTGGGCCGGTCCATTAGTTACGTGGGCCGGGCCTAACCTCTAAGGTTGACTGGTCAAAACTTAAATGGGCCGGCCCATTTAACATGTGGGGTCCACCTTACAGCAACTGGGCCGGCCCATTTAGTGTGTGGGGTCCACCGTATAGCAAGTGGGCCGGCCCAACAAGCTAGTGGGCCGGGCCAAAAACACAGGTGGGTCCCACTTTCCTGTTAAAGGGCCGGCCCATTTAGTATGTGGGGTCCACCATATAGCAAGTGGGCCGGCCCAACAAAATAGTGGGCGGGCCAAAAAACACTGAGTGGGTCCCACTTTCTGTTAAAGGGCCGCCCATTTAGTTTGTGGGGTCCACCTTATAGCAAGTGGGCGGCCCAACAAAATAGTGGGCCGGCCAAAAACACAGTGGGTCCCACTTTCCGTTAAAGGGCCGCCCATTTAGTGCGTGGGGTCCACCATATAGCAAGTGGCCGGCCCAAGAAGATAGTGGGCGGGCCAAAAACACAGTGGGTCCCACTTTCTGTTAAAGGGCCGGCCCAATTAGTATGTGGGGTCCACCATATAGCAGGTGGTAGGCCCAACAAGATAGTGGGTCGGCCAAAAACACAGTGGGTCCCACTTTCCTCTTAAAGGGCCGGCCCATTTAGTATGTGGGGTCCACCACAAAAGCAAATGGGCCGGCCCAACAAATTAGTGGGCCGGCCAAAAGCACAGTGGGTCCCACTTTCTGTTAAAGGGCCTACCAATTAGTATGTGGGGTCCACCATATAGCGAGGTGGGTCACCAATTAGTTTGTGCGTTCCACCATATAGCAGGTGGGCCGGCCCAACAAGATAGTGGGCCCGGCCAAAAACACAAAGTGGTCCCACTTTCCTCTTAAAGGGCCGGCCCATTTAGTATGTGGGGTCCACCACAAAAGCAATTGGGCTGGCCCAACTAAGTAGTGGGTGGGGTCCACCTTAAAGCAAGTGGGCCAGCCCAACTAGAGTGTGGGGTCCACCGTCAATCAAATGGGCTGGCCCAATAAGTAAGTGGGCCAGCCCAATAAGTAAGTGGGCCAGCCCGTTTAGTTGCTGTTTATATGCTGGCATAATATGGGCTTTAGGAATTTGCGTGTGCACATATGTGATTTCGCTTAAATGGGCCGTTTAAGGGATGGGAATTCGTGATTTAGATATCGAGAATATTTACGCAAAGCATTGATTTCTCGTCGGATAGCCTCACTTACCACAAGCACCAAAGAAAAAATGCGCGAAAGAACTATAAAAACTAACTAAATATTACATCACTGCAAGGCATTGAAAAAATATTACGTAACCCAGAGAAATTGAATGGTAATTAAACCTAGCAATACAATGAAGCGATCCGGCAATCTTTTAAGTTGTCCATGCGGCACCTATATCTGAAACAAAGACATTACAAGTTAAGACAGCAACAATGGAAAGGCAAAGACACTACAATATTGTTTGCCAAAGAATTTGGAACTCATCATTTCGTCGTTATAACAAGATCATTGTAATGCGCACAATAAGCAAACAAAGAGTGCATGCCGCATACCAACGACCAATATAACGAGCATGTTAGAATGAAACAAATAGACTTACTACCGTCGAGTCCCATGCAAACCAACATGTTCAGGGAGTACAAAATTGGCATGAACAACAGAGTAGCAGGCTATAAATTTTGTAACAACGACTGAGCAAGATGAAGTTATGATGGCTACATCTACAGAGCAGGGAATGTAAACCAAAAAATAGAAGTTACGATGGCAAAAGCTAAAGAGGAGGGAATGTGAACCAACATGTGCCAAGTGCAATTACTTCATTTTGGCCGTGAACTAAATAATACTCCCGAACTTATAGTGAAGGGGATGCAAATCAAGATGTTTCGGGATATAAACTTGTAATGAGCAACACATAGAGGATAGTTGATCTTTGGAGCTTAGGATGGACCAGATACGAGAATATAGTGGGATCACTGTGAACTTGTATAAGAGGGAATGCAAACCAATATGTTCAGCTTTTCCATATGTGAGCGTCATGCCAAGTCGAGAAACAAGTCAATAATGCAGCTTTTGAAGAACAAGATGGCACGCAAAATTATTATCTAGTAGTATGACAAGTTTATTTGTACTACAAAGCTAGATAGCAGAGTGATAGCATGCCAAACTAAGTCCTTACTTTGTTAGCTTACAATGAACTAGATACAAAACAATGGCATCACCTGTAGTACAGGGAATGCAAGCCAACATGTTCATGGAGTAAAAAATTGGCACAAACAACATAGTAGCAGGCCATAATAATTGTAACAACGACTGAGCAAGATAAAGTTATGATGGCTAGATCTACAGAGCAGGGAATGTAAACCAAATATAGAAGTTACGATGCCAAAAGCTATAGAGCAGGGAATGCGAACCAACATGTGCAATTACTTAAAATTGGCCATGAACTAAATAATAGCAGGATGTTACTATAATACCTACAGTATAATTTTTGTAACAACGACTGAGCAAGATAGAAGTTATGATGGCTACATCTACAGAGCAGGGAATGCAAACCAAAATGTTCAATCGCTTAAAGTTAGCAATGAAGTAGAAAATAGGAACGTGTTACGGTCATAGCTAGGAATGAACTAAAAGAGCTTCAGACAAACAAGCATCTGAACCTTAACATGGCGCTAAAACAAGGGACTTACATTAGGAGAAGCACTGTGGGAGTCACAGCAGATCTTCACGGGGTTGATAGATCCGGTGATGAAGTACGCTACATGTGCTACTTGGGGTTGGAGAGACGGCCATTACACTTCATGGTTACTCATCTCATCTGCAAAAACGTAACGGCGCGTCGTTAGCACAAACAGGTTCCCCCAAGATTAAACAAGAACTTGCAGGCAAGCAATAGAAAAGCGACAGTAGAAGAGTTTAGATCATGCACGGCGCCGGTGAAGCAGATCCGGTTCATGCACAGCGGTGTCGGTGAGCAAGATACGATGCGGTGGACGACGGATCCGGCGAAGCGGCTCCGGTGGGGTGGACGATACCGCAGCTGAAGCGACTGCGGTAGACTCGCCGGATGAGCATATGGTTTCGAGGTTCGGCGGGGATGATCCGGTCCGGTTGATGACGGCGTCGATGAAGCGGCTCCGGCAGGCAGCCGGATGACGAGGATCGCGAGGGCTCGGGTAGGCCAGGGAAGTCCGGCGGGGATGTTCCGGTGCGGTGGTCGTGGAGGTGGTAGAGAGAGGGACTTGAGAAGTTCCGGTGGGTGGTCTCAGATGAGAGACTGAGGGAAATGAATTTTTTTTGGGAGGGTATCCGGGGCTAGGGAGGTGGTGATCCAAAAAATGACGGCCAGACCCCCCCCACCAACCGACTTTGCTGTCATCTCCACAGGGGTAGAATCGGAATTTGGAAGCGTGTGAAATTTTTGTATTTTGTGGGCGGGAAGTTTTGCCGCTATGAGATTTTGAATTTCGCTAAGGTACAAGTATAATGATAAAAAATTGTGAGACCGTACTAGTACCTCTGTTCAAGGCCGACTGTAAAATCAAATCATCATCAAGTTGAACATCGGTTACTACCATGATCATCATCGGACACAGATCTGGTGACATGCACCTGAAATTGGTGCATTCGTTGCAAAGTATAATGCTAAAAAAATTAGTGACCGTACTAGTACTTCTGTTCAAGCCCGAGTGCAACATCAAATCATCATCACGTTGAAAATTTGTTACCACGATCATGATCTATCTCTAAATTTGGCGCATCCGCTAAATCTGGCAAACTATAATGATAAAGAAATTGTGAGACAGTAGTAGTACTTGTTCATGGTCGAGTGCAACATCAAATCATCATCACGTTTAAAATTTGTTACCATGATCATGATCTACCTCTGAAAATGGGCGCATCCTCTAAAACTTGCAAAGTATAATGATACAAAATTGTGAGACCGTACTAGGACTTATGTTCAAGGTCGAGTGCAACATCAAATCATCATTACATTGAAAAGTGTGTTACCATGATCATGATCTATCTTCTAATTTGGCGCATCCGCTAAATCTCGCAAAGTATAATGATAAAAAATTGTGAGAATGTACTAGTACTTATGTTCAAGGCCGAGTGCAGGATCAAATCATCATCACGTTGAAATTCGTTACAACGATCATGACATATCTCTAAAATTGGTGCATCCGCTAAATCTCGCAAAGTATAATGATAAAAAAATTGTGAGACTGTACTAGTACTTGTGTTCAAGGCCGAGTGCAGGATCAAATCATCATCACGGTGAAATTTATTACAACGATCATGACATATCTCTTAAATTGGCGCATCCGCTAAATCTTGCATGTGGCGCATCTCTGTGCGGAGCAACAGGCCGGTGCTATCAAGGTTGAGGCGTCAGTAGCTTCATCGGGCTCTCCTTTTTTGATAGATCTTCTACATGGCGTGGCGCACCGCCCGTCGAGAAGCAGTCACATGTGATACCGAGGTGGAGACGTCGCCGGCATCCTCGAGGCGCGGCCGCCCTTCTATGAGCCAGCGTCGACTCAAGGTATATATGAATCCATGCGTTGTCGCGCCCCTTCTTCCGATGAAGTGGGGTGCCTTAGATTTATTGTTCTTCTCTTACGATTATTTCGAGCCGAACATGTGTGCTCTTTCTCTGAATATATTGCTTGAAAAGCTAACCAAGTTAATTAAATTCACTTCATTCTTAATCTTGCGTGCTAATTCTGTTATTTTTGCTGGCAGTGGTGCGTGCAAGGAGATTTATTTGTGGGTGTGCTGAGCTGTTAGGCCTAAGTCATCCTCAGCTTAACGAGGCCTCAGCTTAACACATAAAAAAGGTGTTCAATCTCGCCCACAATGTCCTTTTCTTTCCTCTTCCTTTATTGGAACTTGTTTTGCACACAAGGAAAGTGGCACGTGTAATGTGAGTAAAACCCTCTTAGCCAAAATCAGCTACAAGCAAGATTTTCTGTATTGTAGATGCCCCAATTGACTCTAATCCCCAATGTAGTCTTTTTTTTATGTCAGTATAGACTTCTTTACATGGCATGCATTTGCCTAATGAGCAGCATTGTATTGCCATTCTAGCCAACCTGATCGATATGTCAAGCTTCATGCACGAGATGCCATGTTTAATTTACTCCCTCACTCCGATCCATATTTCTTGGTGTAAAATGAATGTGAATCGAAGGGAGTACTTTTCTTAGATACTAGTAGTACTATACCATTTCAAAAAAAAATACTAGTACTACTACATCACAAATGCATCAAAAGAGTACTACCATCACAAGACCACCACGGTTGTACTAGTAGAGTTTAATACTGAACTTCCAAAGGGAATAAGATTACACATATGAACTTTAAACAGGACCAGGAGCATGAGGGCCAGCAGCAGGGGCGTTGACTGGGAACAAGCCAGGCAAGACGTAATTCTGGAGGAAGAGGCCATATGCTGCGTGCTTGGCCTTGGTTGCAGGGCGGTGCTTCCCCGATGTACTTAGGCCTACACCCGTCGCATGTCGGATCGGCTGCGGATGTCCTTCTCGGAGGATTTTGCCACGTAATGGGCAAAATAGCTCCCCGCGCTGCGGAAACGAATTTCACCACCCTTCAGCCGCTTCGTAACGTAGCGGCTCTTCCGGTCCCCGCGCTCCTTGTTGTCGTCCATGTCGTCGAATATTCCCGTGAATTATAAAGTACATAATAATCAGGTGCTTAATGACAGATCGAATAAATACTGCACTATCATAAGCAAACCTTAGAAACCCTAAAATTAAATGTGTAGAACAAGTAAATGGCAGAAGAAATCATACTAAATCACGAGAAAACCCTATGAACAGCAATGAACATAAGCCACAACAATTGCAAGTCCACTAAGTATGAACACATAAATTAATTATATGACAAATCAAGCCAACTACATGGCAGATTAGTCGAAATTAAACTAGAATCTGACCGTACGAACCGTAGAATCAAGTACGTCTACAAGAACAAGGTAGGAGATCAAATCAATCAAGAACCAGGTTCGTGCAAACCACGTGAACAGTAATATGACACAAAAAGGATCGGGACAGTTTCGGTAAAAGAGCAAGACCTCCTCGTCGTCACCCTCGACATCCTCCTGGAATCGAACGTTTGGGCCGAAATCGTCGAAGGGGTCGAGGTCCGCGTCCGGCACCGGCTCGAGGAAGACCTCGCCGTGGTGGCTCGCAACGCCTTGCGGATCTTCGGCGGGAGCAACGGCGTTGCTATCCACCTTCTCCTCGACGGCCAGGACGCCCGTTTCGACCGAGGTCGAAGAATCGTACAAGCGCAGGAGACGAGCGGCCCGGGTACCCGGTGAAGCCTCACCCGCCGCGACGGCCACTACCGCAGAGGCATCCTCTCGCGCGAGCGGCCGCCGATTGCTCCGCCTCGTACGCAAGACCCGTCTTCATGCCGCTGCGGTTGGAAACGAGGAAGTCGATGCCTCGGAGGTGCGGTGAGTTGATGGGAGGGGAGAGGACGAGCTCGCGAGAGACGATGAGGCCGATTATTTTATAGCCTCTGACTCTCTGTATCAGAATGGCATTAGTTGTGGACGCGAGAGACGATGAGGCCGATTAGTTGTGGACGCGTGAAGTCGTGCATGTACTCGATTCTCACGTATACCAATACTTCCAAACGTCATAAGTAATTCACAATCATTCAGAATAATATGAGACCTTAACATTTTATTGTTTGTGTCAGATATTGTCCATGAAAAATAACATCCTTCAAAAAATAAATCCCCTATGCCAATCCGGTCATGCCCGTCTACTCCAACTAGCTTCCTCGAGTAATTTGTCACCTTACATTCTTAAAATGAACCAAAATTTGGCACAGGGGCATCACATGGAAAATGATGTTACCATTCTCTCTTCCCATTTTTGTTTGAATTTTTCAAAATTGTCATGCCCTAACGGAAAAAATGTATGTTCCTTCTATGAAGCATGTATCAGAATGGCATTACCAAAACCTGGGGGTGGCGGGGCACATGGTGGTGTGATGATACATCACATTTGGACCACACAACACAATTTGGACCAACCAAAAAAATTCAACAACCCTACACAAACCCTGGTCAAAACTAATTTGACCAATATTACAAAAGTTGTACATAATTCAGAAAACAATAAATATACGAAGCATTCAGGAGTCAATACTGAAGACAAAGCAATTATGCCAAAAGACAAAGGCAGAGGAGGAACAGGTCTTGCTATATTGCACAACAAAGCCAAATTCAACTTTTCATCGATTCCAAAATTCTGGCTGCAATTAGCACACCTGGTCTCTGATGTCGCAATAGTTGGCTGCCGGGAGCGGAGACACTCGACTTCCTTCTTCAACTTATCGCACTCTGTGCGAACTTTCAAGTACTTCGTCTCGAAATATTGCGCATGTTCAGCATGCAACTCCACTTCCTGTTGAAAACTTTCACAGTCACAGTTGCAATCACACTGACCAGCCTTGTCAGTGACCACACTCATCGGTGGCTGGGCGCGTAGTTCCTCGACTTCCTTCTTCAACTTCTCACACTCCACGAGAACGTCTGAGTACCGTTTATCAAAAGAAGATTGCATGGAACGGGCATTCTCCTTCGATATGGCACGATTTAAAATGCACCTGCCCACGAGGTGGCGGATTTTCTTATGAAGGATGATGTTGTGGCCCTTGATCTGGTCCATTTGCGGAGAATCGTGTTATCACATCCTGCATTGCAAATTCAACAGCAATGAAGTATGCAGAGTGCAGATGAGGGGGGAGAAATAAACAAATGGAGTGCCAACCTCTTCAATATGCCTGAGAGCTGCAAAGTCCTTGTCCATAGGAACCTCTTCAACGATGGAACCGCCATCCCTGGAAGAAAGACATTTAAGTAGTTGGATCCGGCAGCCGACAAGGAGGCGATGAAACCGCGGCACGGCAATGGAAACATACACGGCCGAAGATGCACACACGCGCACCGGCTGCTCCTCTCCCGAGACCGGGCATTCGTCTCTCGATTCTCGCATTCATGATACCAAACCTATGCAAGAGTTTGAGGTTTCTGTTCTGAAGGGTGGTGTTGTGGCCCTTTAATCTCATAATCCCTTCCTGCATGGAAAAATTCACCAGGAACGAATCAGGGATCCTTTTTCATTCACAGGATATGAAAATCATAAGATTAGGAAAAGCATAGGATTTTGTATACATTACAGAGGGTGTATGCGCTATTTTATGGGCTATTTGGAATGTACAAAATGAAGTCGAGTTTAATAAACCCAAATCTCATCCCTTCTTGCAGGTTATCCCTATGATTATTCACTAGATCCGTATGTTTCTTATCTCCAGCCCGAGGATCAGCAGGATATCATGGAGTCCGGTGCAACCGACTAGAGACAACCGCACGGGATTTTTACAGCCAGGGTGGCTGGCGCTTTCCTCATAGAATTACTTATCGATGTGTTTTTGCCTTTTTGGCACCCGCTGTTTTCTATGTTTCGTTGGTGGATCTTTGTGTCGACTCTAGCTGATCCGTGAGAAGTTGTCATAATTTGTGTATGAACTGAAGAAAGCAATAAAGCAGCCATATACATCATTTTGATGCAGAGGCTGTGATATGTCCCCCATTTCGAAAAAAGGAACAAACATAGGATATATTTCTATAAATCAAACAACTAATGTAGGAAAAAAAACCATAGGATCTAAATGCTACACAATTCTTATAGAAGTCCTACGAATTAAAGAAGCCCTCATGCAGTACGGAGATGAAGAGGAAGAAAAAAAAAAGCAATGGATATATATTATATAGTGCATACATTATTAATGCTCTTGAGAGCTAACAAGTGCTCATCAAACAACGGGTCCTGGATAGCTAAGTACGAAGTGGATCCTGCGGTAGAAAGCACGAGCCTGGAACCGTCGGCCCTGGAAGATGATAGCCGGTTTAGTTGGCACCGCCTGCCAGCAAGGACTCAACGAAAATCCGGCATGGCGATGGAAACATACCCAGGAGCTTCGTACCCACCAGGTTGGCGAGAAACGAGCGATTTCTCAACTTGCGTAGGAATGGCGCTGAAACCAGCCGCCATGGAAGAAAGACGGTTAAATTGTTTGATCCGCTAGCCAGCCAGAAGGCAGAGAAACTTCGGCATGGCGATGGAAACATACCGGGGAGCTTCGTACCCACCATCTTGGCGAAACACGGTCGATTTCTCGGCATCGGTAGGAAGGGCGACACTTGAACGGGCGGCCCTGGAAGAAAGACGGTCAAATAGCTGGTTCTCCCGGTAAAAAAATAGTTGGATCTGTTTGCCTTGTCGTAATCTGCGTTCATGGGGGCAAAGAAAGCACATGGCGATAAAAACCTACCAGGACTCTTGCTGGATTACTCGCCTCCCGACCCAACAAGCCCGGCTGCACCGAGCTTGCGATGGAAGCGCAGACATGCCTGTCCGCCGGCGCCGCTGGTAGACTTTCAAAGTCGGAGTTTGCAGGACTTTCAGCGGGATGGATTTCACCGCGGATTTAGTCTCAGACAACAACGCCTCCTTCCTCTTCTTACACTTCTTCATGTTCTTCTTAGACAACTTGTTGAACGATGGATGAATCGCTGGAGGAAGAAGGAAGGGACAAGCAGGTGGGGATAGAAGGGGTCGGTGTAGAGCTCTCCGGGGAGGGATCCCCGGGAGGAGGATGAAAACTGAACGAACAGGACAGGGATGGGATCGGGCAATCTTGTCCGTCCATCCAAAATCAAAGGGCGGGAGCACATAAGACTTTGGGCCATTGACAGGCTGGTCCTGCCACAGGCGGACCCCAAGTTTCAGCGATTCAATGTCAGTGAAAAGATGGGCAATGTAAAAGAATCTTGTTCGGGGTCGGCCGCGGAAGCCAAATCTCTGTGTCCCAAAGTCTACTAGTAGTCTACTCCTATATAGGTATAGCTGCATAGCCATCATACCATTGCATTGATCGAGCTGTACGCCTTTACCACTCTGATTCAGGTACAAAATATTAGTGTTCTCTTGTCAAATCAAAGGCCATGTCAGTTTAACGAAATGGACGTTCTTTAACTCACAAACTACTCCAAGGACATCATTTACGGACTACTGAAGCCATGTACATAATTTCTGGATCGATTTAGTAATTTGCTACAACTGTAATATTATTTCCAATTTTCAGCAATTTATTTGAATTTTAGGATTTTACTTATAAATTTCGCTAATTGACATGTGTAGGAAAGATAGAAAACAACTAGTGTATGCATGACCAATTAATCTGACTAAATAAATCTTATAGTGGCCACTTTGCATCACTCAAACTGAGAGGGCATGTTAGATTCATATGATAGAATAATGGAGAATCGCTATGACATATGCCTCCTTGAATCCTACGGGAAAGAAATCTACATGAATTGGTAGAGCTAGGTGTGTGATGGTATCATCGGAAAGACAAAGGAAATTTCTATAGAGATTGAGAGTGCATAGCATAGTTGTCACGTATGCATATGAATTTTTCCAAGAGGTCTAACCTCTTATTAGAAATCCTATAGGGTTGTACTAGTATAAGAAAACAATACATAGAAATTTTGGAGGATTCAATTCTTCAAATCAAACAAGCTATATAGGGGGAAAATCATATCCTTTGATTCGTACAATTTGTATAGGAGTTATGTAGGATTTGACTATAGGAGTTATGTAGGATTTGACTATAGGATTTGAATATTTGTACGGTTGTGTAATATTTTTACCCAGATCAATTCACATACCACCGGTTATGTATTTTTTTGGGCTATAAAAATAGGAGGTGTGGTATATTTGATGTGTGTAGAGATAATCTCACCATCTTATAGCCACCCCTAACATTTCGAGCAAACAAAAAAATCTATACCACTACCCACCTCTCGTCCTACACTCAATTCCTACACAACCAAACAACAAAAATTGGCTATCCTAGCCAGGTGGTTGGGGATACTCTCATCCCATAAACCTATCCCCTAAACCAAACAACCCCTAATATGGAGGGAAGGAAAACCTAGATCTGATACTGTACAAAAACACATAAAGCAATCTGGAACCGTCCACATAGAATCAACGGCTGAGCAGATGCCTTCTTTGGGAAGGGTCTTGCGCGGAAGCCAAGGAATCCTCTGCGTCGACAATCTGGTGTAGCAAAGAATAGACCATCATAGCGGAACATTGATGGAGTCACTACAATGCGTCCGAATCCGGGTATAGTCTTGTCATATCAATGGCCATGTCGCTTTCTCCAGATATAATCTATCCGTTAGCTAGTACTACTACTCTAGAGGCTGACGCCACATGCAGAAGTTGTACAGTACTACGACTACTATCGAGTATCGACTAGTCCGATCACGTCCAGGTCGCAACTACTCAAAAATGGCCGTAAAGAAAATGCAGAAGTAGGATGGGGCCACGACAAAAGACATACATCTATTTATGGACAGAGGTAGTATCATATCAGCATGCATTAGCATCTCATTTGCAACTAGTTGCACTCGCATCCTATTATCGGATATCACACTTCTGCACTTTTAAAAAATATGAAGAAAAACAAAACTGGGACACATATTATGTTGTGTATTGCTCCACAGTCACGTATGAGTATGTAAAAAATTCTAGCTTGCACAAAAAAGACAAATGATATGTGAATAGTTAAGGAATATTATTCACATTGGTCTTTTCTTTTTTCCACAGCTCACATATGGTCACCTTTTGAAACAAATGTTTAGATGTGCGAAAGATACAACATAACCCGTGACTATGATTTGAATTTACATTTTTTTACAAACTCGAAATGTGACATCCGACAATAAGATGAGGGATCAACTAGTTGCGAAATGTTTGCACTCCTGACCATGCATCTGAATCTATCTACTAGACTACTACAACAACATACAAAATGCACCAGTTTTGAACTAGAGATGTAACAAAGAAGATTAATCGTTGGTTTCCAAAATCTAACGCTTGTGATTAGAGGGATTCGCGTCAAGAGATACCACAACAGCATACACTTCTTTCTAGAACCATCATGTAGCCATTATGTAGAAGAAGAAAAAAGCAGTGGTCACACCAATATCACACGTCCCACTCGATAGTAAGAAAGGTTCCAAGTTATTGTTCCCATTTCTCAACTGGTCATACCTATTTCGATGGTGTAACCTACGTAGTATAAGTTATATATTAGTTGTATGGAAAGTTTGAGCAACATTTAGAACACAATTTTGTACTCCTAATTGGTCCAACATGCATGCTAAGATTGGGGTCTTCACCTTGAAACGGCGAGCGCCGAAAAGCGGGTCAAAATCGCCCAGATCCTCGAAGATATCTACAGCGCAGCCGCTGTATGAGAGACGGAGTGGGAAACGAGTGGGGCGATGTATGAGAGACGGAGTGGGGGTGTAGTATGTACTATAGTAAGACGGCGAGACGGCGAGGTCGGAGTGATTAAGACTAGTCACAATGGGAAGTACGTAGTACGTAGT
This sequence comes from Lolium perenne, assembly GCF_019359855.2. Lineage (NCBI taxonomy): Eukaryota > Viridiplantae > Streptophyta > Magnoliopsida > Poales > Poaceae > Lolium > Lolium perenne. The sequence goes on from NC_067248.2 coordinate 107,240,517, forward strand.
ATCATACACTACTAGTTTGTGATACTACCTCCACAATGCATAGTATCATAATATGGTTCATACTTATGTCATATTTAAAGTTTTGTAGAATCTCAATGCAAATGTGTGTACATGATGTATTTGTCATGAAGTTTTCTAAGTTTTCTAGGTTTATGTGTTATAATACTACTCTCATATCTCACCTCATAATTGATGTGACACATTAGATTTTTGCCAACATGGCATGTATGATACTACTTACGAGCCTTAAAAGCACTTTTTTGTGATGTTGATCAAATTGTACTCTAAAATTGTCACTGGACAACAGGTCGGCCTATTGCAAACTTGTTTGAATGAGCTAAAATAGTTAGAAATCTAGAAAATTTGTCACTTCAATGAATTTTCATCCTATAACGTTTACTTAATTTGAAAAACGAATGGGGACGTTTGCCATAATGGGACGATCATTTCTACAAAAAAGAATAAGATGGAAAGTCTCGCAATGTTATTTATCATGACAACATTGACAATGTCACAACCGTGGGGTGATTAGGGAATCCACTCCGCTAGAAAAAACAAACTTATATAAGGCATGTGTGGCAATGCGCTTTGTCTACCTTATACACATATCTAGATGTGTAGCTATATATGGATTTTATTTTCCAACTTTAGATGATCAGTTTATAGTTCACCATTTAATTAGAATTCATAATTTTTGGGAATAAAATACTTGGAGGTACCCTGCAAGTGTGGTACCACAAACTAAGCCAAAACATGGGTCCCAATAGTACAACATAGCGCGCATAGGAAGTTTGAGCAAATTTGAAACCAACCAAATGAGGTAGAAACAAATCAGAAAAAAGTTGTGAAACATGTGCATGGAGCCATCACATGACATGTACTTACTACTAACAAGTAAAAAATATAAAACCCTATCATACATAGAGGTTTGGGGTGAAGAGTTATTATTCACACACATATAGAATAAATATGGACTGCTTTTGGCTTTCTACCCATTAATTTGAGCAAGCTTCATGCAGTGTCCACTTCAAACTTGACAACATTGGAACCATAGCTGCTTGAGTTCGCCTCGCTAGCCTCTTCCCATATGTAAGCTTAATTAATTGGTTACACTACGAAAACCACAATCAACTTCTGAATAATGCATGCATTGCCCCCCTTTTGCACATATGCAACTTTGCAAAGTAGGGATTTTTGGTTTACCACACATTAGTGTGTTGTTTTCTTTTTATTAGGACCCATGTTTGGTAGCCACATTTTTCCAAAGCCAAAGTGTGGTTAGCCAAAAAAAAAAGCTAGTATGGCTAGCCACCAAATTGTGGCTTAAAATATTAAAGCCAAACTTTGTCAAAACTTCGTAAAAAAAAGTTGAGTCTATGACAAATGGACCATATATACATGCAATGAAGTGTGATAAGCCAAATTGTGGCAAAAACCAAACACATGCCAAATAAACTATATGCATGCATGGCTGCCAAATTTTGGCTTCTTGACAAATTGTGGCTAGGAACCAAACATGCCCTTGCTGGCCAAAGGGGTCCGAATATGTGTTTTGTTTATTCGCTATCATGTGCAGTACGTGTGTGCACAATACCGCAAATCAAAATTTCACGGGTAGGCCAAACATGCATGCATGGTAGGCGAATCGCCATTTCGAAGGCTAATTTGTCAAACTAGCTTACCATGAAACCATCATGTGTACTCCAATTAATTAAGTTCGGATATGAATGGTGGTCATCAACCAAACTAAAAAGAATTCAAAATTTGGGATGATATAGGGATGTGCCCTATTGTTGTGGAATCAGAAAACATTAGCCAACGAAAATGTGGGTTGCATCCAAGTATAGTAGCTCACAAAGTCGATTGCCAAGAAGTTTTTGCCTAAATTTGAAATAAAGCCAAAATGAGGTTCAAACTTATTGAAATCAGCAAGCAAGGCAATCACGAAGTCACCAATTACTACTTTTATCTAGGAAAAATAACAAACATGATGGCATGCAAATATTCTTGAGAAGCAGAATCATTCTGTAAATATATATTTTTGGAACCATGCATGTTGGACATTGATTCGCTTCTTGCCACATGGGTGAGCTAGCTTGGTTACCGCAAGAACCATGCATGGCGAACTTTCGAATCATGACCCCTTTTTTAAGAGATCAATGAAAAACTTCTTATTTTCGACTATACTTTGCCAAATAAAGTTTTTTTGGTTTTCCACATAAAGTCTTTTCATTTTTATTGGCCGAATTAAGGGGGGCAAAATTAAAAGGATGTATTTGTGAAGTGGCTACCGCGTGTATTGCGCACACTACCACCTATACAATTTTCACAAGAGGGTGACATGGTTGGATGGCCATGCATTTCCATGGTTTGTTGGATTATCTCATCATGTAGTATATAATAAATTAATTTTGTAAATATTTTTCAATTCAAGTATTAACGATGGTTATATTACAACTCAAATAAATTGGGAAAATATCGGGGTTCGCCTCCCTAGAATCAATCTTGCCCGTCCATTTCCTATCAACCGACTATAGGGAGTACTAGATTTAAATGGCGGTTGGAGTTAATTCCTCAACCTCATCGCAAAGATTATTCCCATCTGTCCCCACTAAACAACCCCTGGCGGTTCGTTCTCCCCGCATTTCGGCAAGTTCCAAAAAACCCCATTGTTTGCAGTTGCTCTCCCTCCCTCCCCCTCAATCCCTCCGATCAGTTCGACGTGCTTCAGCGCTGCCATGGCCGACGGCGGCCTGTTTACGCTAAAGAGGAGCGTCGTTCCCCATGGGACGACCAAGGTGAACGTGGTCTACACGAATGACCCTTCCGTTCTCGAGCACACCCTCAAGATGTACGAACAAAAGCTACTAGAGGACAGGTCCAGGTTCGTCGGCCTCGACCTAGAATACACTGCGGACCAAGTAAGTACCGCCGTCGTTCAGTTGGCCATGGACGACCACGTCCTGGTGTACCATTTCTGCAGGTATGTTCTTCACATGCCTTCCTTTATCCTTTTGTTTTTTAATATAGAAACTCTTCCTTTATCTTGGATCTGCTTTTTTATTTCGACATAGACTAGGTTCTAACTTGTATGAAAACACGAACAAACTAACTTGTATGAAAAATGTGGTCTGGAACGTAATATCCAACATATACTTGTATAATTTTTTTGGATTGACCACGATATCTAGTTTCATGATTTTGGTACTCAAAATTTGCACAAATTTCATGTACTCATACTCACCGATAATCGGCATGGATGTCAAGATATTAACATATAGTAACTGAATCTTAACTTGATGACACTTAAATAATTAGATCATATAGTCGCAACAATAATTCATGTTATTTTGATGTGTATCATCGATGCAAAATCATTGTTTCACCGCAACAAGTATACTGATTCTTGGAAGAAAAATATGTGTACTATTTCAGCATATACGATCTTACAAGATTGATTTGTGTTAACATGCAGGAGTCCTGATAATCTGGCACTGCAAGAATTCCTTCAACATAAAGGAATTTGTTTCACAACTGTTGACATCAGGGGTGACTCTAGCAGGTTTGCTAGAGATGGCATTAAAATTCCTAAACATAATTGGATTGACATTCAGGATATGATCAATTTCAATGGTCCTGGCAATAGGACTGGCATGGGTGATTTGGCAGCCGCCATCATTGACCCATCTTACAAAGACATGAAGACCAAGTTCCCTACTAGCAGCCACGATCAATGGGAGTGCATGCCATTGCACAAGTAAACTTGAGGTATCTGCGATTGATGGGTATGTCGCTTTGAGTTGTACAAAGCGACTCAAAAAATCAATGATGGGCAGCGTCAAGCACAACCAATTCCAAGGGAAGTGGTTTGCCCGGATTGCAAGGAAGCGGCTAGGTTGGCCGCTCTTCCCCGCTCGGCGCGACGAGAAGAAGCAAGTGTGTCGGGACAACCTCATCGGGAATTTGTTTCTTTTTGCTTTAGGCACAACATCACATTTGATCCGTTGTAAATGCCTCCATGGATAACGGACTCGTGCGTGCCTACTTCGGGGGTCTCCGTGGGATGGCGGTTCACACGGTGAGCAAGCTAGGGCAACGGCTGGATGTGGTGAGCTAGCAAGGGCGGGCTCGTATCCGGTTGGGAAGCTCCAACAAGGATTCCCGACACACGAAGTGCGAACGAGTGCAGAACTTGGACTGCCAACCCGTGGGAGGCAGGTACAAGCGGCACCGGCAAGCGCATCAAGAGGGATGATGATAATTGGTGAACTAGGCTGGCGTTATATGTTTCCAAGATTGTACATAAGTTTAGAATTATGAACTGGTAGTATTGTTTAGGTGATGTAATTACTTTTGCAACAATGTGTATGAGGTTTCAGAATCACGCATCCTTATTTAAACATGTTTAAAACATGGAAATGAAAAGGTAAGCCTGCATCCTTCTTAGTCACTCCAAAATTAAGCTTTTGGGAAGGTATTTGAAATTTCCATGTTTGAAACCCAAAACGACTTCTCTTCGTGATTGACTTCATAAGACAAAGTTCAGGCTTAGGGGTAGATACATGATTTTTCTGGTTTGAATATGACTAGACCTTGTTTATCAACTTGAGTGCTTACTACTACCTCCGTCCCAAGGAATAAGGCGCACGCGTATTCCAAGACGAACTTTGACCATAAAAATTGAGCAACACAATCTTGATTATATTATATGTAATTAGTATCGTTGGATTCGTATTGAAAAGCACTTTGTAATGATGCTAATTTCATACAAACAATCTTTATATATTTGAAGTAATTCTTGGTCAAACAAAAAACACGTAAAACGAGGGCGCCTTATTCCTTGAACCGGAGGTAGTATATGACATAAGAAGGCTATGTGCTTTGGTTTTTCATTTTTTTTTTGAATCTTGGTCAATTCCTAGGTACGGTTTGACCAAGATTTGAACAAGTTTAAAATATGAAAATAAAATGTAAGCCCGGTCTGGATCCTTCTTAGTCACTCTGAAATGAAGCTTTTGGGAGGTTTTTGAAATTTCCATGTGTTCGAAACCCAAAACCACTTCTCTTCATGCTTGACTTCGTAAGATAGATTTTAGGGTTAGGGGTAGATACGTACATGATTTTTCTAATTATTTTTATGCCCATTTGAATCTTGGTCAAATCATAGGTTTGACCAAGATTTAAACATGTTTAAAATATGAAAATGAAAAGCTAAGCCTGCATCCTTCTTAGTCACTCCAAAATGAAGTTTTTGGGAAGGTTTTTGAAATTTCCATGATTGAAACCCAAAAACGACTTCTCTTCGTGCTTGACTTCATAAGACAAAGTTTAGGGTTAGGGGTAGATACATGATTTTTCTGGTTTGAATATGTCTAGACCTTGTTTATCAACTTGAGTGCTTATTATATGACATAAGAAGGCTATGTGCTTTGATTTTTCATTTTTTTATACCCATTTGAATCTTGGTCAAATCCTAGGTTTGACCAAGATTTGAACAAGTTTAAAACATAAAAATAAAAGGTATAAGCTCGACCTGGATCCTTCTTAGTCACTCTAAATTGAAGCTTTTGGGGGGTTCTTGAAATTTCCATGTTTGAAACCCAAAACCACGTCTCTTCATGCTTGACTTCATAAGACAGAGTTTAGGGTTAGGGTAGATACATGATTTGTCTGGTTTGAATATGTCTTGACCTTGTTTATCAACTTGAATGCCTAATATATGACATAAGAATACTATGTGCTTTGGTTTTCATTTTTTGATTTTTTCTGAATTTTTATGCCCATTTGATCTTGGTCAAATCCTAGGTTTAACCAAGGTTTAAACAAGTTTAAAACATGAAAATGAAAAGGTAAGCCTGCATCCTTCTTAGTCACTCCAAAATGAGGCTTTTGGGAAGGTTTTTGAAATTTCCATGTTTGAAATCCAAAACGACTTCTCTTCGTGCTTGACTTCATAAGACAAAGTTTAGGGTTAGGGGTAGATACAAGATTTTTCTGGTTTGAATATCTCTAGACCTTGTTTACCAACTTGAGTGCTTACTATATATGACATAAGAAGGCTATGTGCTTTGGTTTTTCAGTTTTTTTGAATTTTTATACCCATTTGAATCTTGGTCAAATCCTAGGTACGGTTTGACCAAGATTTGAACATGTTTAAAACATGAAAATAAAAGGTAAGCATGGATCCTTCTTAGTAACTCTAAAATGAAGCTTTTGGGAGGTTTTTGAAATTTCCATGTTTGAAACCCAAAACCACTTCTCTTCATGCTTGATCGACTTCATAAGACAGAATTTAGGGTTAGTGGGTAGATACATGATTTGTCTGGTTTGAATATGTTTAGACCTTGTTTATCAACTTGAATGCTTACTATATGACATAAGAATACTATGTGCTTTAGTTTTCATTTTTTTGATTTTTCTGATTTTTTGCACATTTGATCTTGGTCAAATCCTAGGTTTAACCAAGATTTAAACATGTTTAAGACATGAAAATGAAAAGGTAAGTCTCGCATCCTTCTTAGTCACTCCAAAATGAAGCTTTTGGGAAGGTTTTTGAAATTTCCATGTTTGAAACCCAAAACCAGTTCTCTTCATGCTTTACTTCATAAGACAGAGTTTAGGGTTAGGGGTAGATATACGTGATTTGTCTAGTTTGAATATGTCTAGACCTTGTTTTATCAACTTGAATTCTTACTATATGACATAAAAAACTATGTGGTTTGGTTTGATAGTTCATTGTTCATAATTCATAGTTGATCATACATACGGATCATACATACGGAATTGCGCGATCCTTATCGCGACTTCTAACCTATCTAGTCGTCGAGGAAGATGATGGTCGCGTTCTCCTCCGCATCCCGCGCCTCCTTCTCCTTCACGGCGGCGATGGCCGCCGCCTTGTCTTCTTCCTCCGCCCTCTTCTTGTCGGCATCGTCCTTGAGGGACGCGGCCAGCGCCTTCAAGAAGAGGGGGTCTTCCCCTTCCTCCGCCTCCTCCGCCTCCTCGCCGGCTGGCGGCGCGAATCCGCCGCTGGTGCTCGCCTCCCACGCCGCCTTCGACCGGCGGTTCCTCTCCCGGTCGGCGCGCCATTTGTTGAAGACGGGGCCGCTCATCGGTTTGAGCGGCGGATCCGCCTTGTACCAGAGCCCGCCCGGGGCGAACTCGCGGAGCGACGACGGCATGTACAGGGAGCCTCTGTACCTGCACGCCGCGCGCCGACTCCCGGCGGCGGACTGCAGACTGGAGCCGCCACGCCTCCTCGAGCGTGTCCGGCGCGCGGATCGCTTCGATCCGCTCGCGGGCGACGCGGAACCGGTACGGCGTGAATACATGGCGAGCGGCGAAGAATCACCACCGCAATCAAGGCCAAGCACGCAGCATATGGCCTCTTCCTTACGTCTTTTGCCTGGTTTGTTGCCGGTCAACGCCCCTGCTGCTGGCCCTGATGCTCCTGGTCCTGTTTAAAGTTCAGCATTAAACTCTATATACTATACAACTGTCGTGGTCTTGTGATGTACAGTAGTACTCTTTTGATGCATTTGTGATGTAGTAGTACACTGTACTTTTTTTTTGAACTGATATACTAGTACTATCTAAGAACAGTACTCCCTCCGATTCACATTCTTTTTAGCACCAAGAAATATGGATCGGATCACCGGAGCGAGGGAGTAAATTACCCTTTTGTTGTGGCTTATTTTGACTTTGGCAAAAGCCAAAAAAGCACCTAAATAGGTGCTTTTTGGGCTTTTGGATTTTGGAAGCCAAAAGAATAGAATCTTTGTTCTTGGCTTCCAAAATCCAAAAGCCCAAAAAAGCACCTATTTACGTGCTTTTTTTGGCTTTTGCCAAAGCCAAAAGCCAAAAAAAGCCACAACAAAAGGGCCATAAACATGGCATCTCGTGCATGAAGCTTGACAGATTGATCGGGTTGGCTAGAACGGCTAAACAATGCTGCTCATTAGGCAAATGCATGCCATGTACGATAGTATACATCTAGTAAAGAAGTCTATACTGACATAAAAAAGACTACATTGGGGATGAGAGTCAATTGGGGCATCTACAATACAGAAAATCTTGCTCGTAGTTGATTTTGGCTAAGAGGGTTTTGTGCCCATATTTGTATCTTGGTATAATCCTAGGTTTGACAATGATTTAAACAAGTTTAAAATATGAAAATGAAAAGGTAAGCATGGATACTTCTTAGTCACTCTAAAATGAAGCTTTTGGGAGGTTTTTGATATTTCCATGTTTGAAACCAAGAACCACTTCTCTTCATGCTTGGCTTCATAAGATAAAGTTTAGGGGTTAGGGGGTAGATACATGATTTGTTTGGTTTGAATATGTCTAGACCTTGTTTATCAGCTTGAATGCTTACTATATGACATAAGAAGACTATGTACTTTGGTTTTTCATTATTTTTTTTAAATTTTATGCCCATTTGAATCTTGGTCAAATACACTAGCTATGACCAAGATGTAAACAAGTTTAAAACATGAAAATGAAAAGGTAAGCATGGATCCTTCTTAGTCACTATAAAATGAAGCTTTTGGGGGGTTCTTGAAATTTCCAAGTTTGAAACCCAAAACCACTTCTCTTCATGCTTGACTTCATAAGACAGAGTTTAGGGTTAGGGGGTAAATACATGATTTGTCTAGTTTGTTGTTTAGACCTTGTTTACCAACTACTAGTTCGATTTTGGGCTACTAATATAAAATTAAAATAAGTTGAACTAGTATTCCTCTAAAAAATCATTTTGGTATGCATTGTTTGATACTTTTCATAGCTATAGTGCATCACAAATTTATGATTTCATGCTTTGCTTTGCCAATTTCGATTTTTTCTAACCACCTTCTCTTTGATTTCAAATTTAGGTCAAACTATCGATGCCTACTATGTGTTCTACTTGAATTGGATGCAGCGTGCGCACATGTTTTGCCATTGTTCTGGGCTTCCACACATCTTTGGGGCATCCAAGTATTTAAGTTACCTTGTTTTTTTGAATTGTAATTCATACCCTTCCTCCCAATTTTTATGCACATTTGAATCTTGGTCAAATCCTAAGTTTGACCAAGATTTGAACAAGTTTAAAACATGAAAATGAAAAGGTAAGCCTGAATCCTTCTTAGTCACTCAAAAATGAGAAGCTTTTGGGAGTTTTTTGAAATTTCCATGTTTGAAACCCAAAACCACTTCTCTCTTCATGCTTGACTTCATAAGACAGAGTTTAGGGTTAGGGGGTAGATACATGATTTGTCTAGTTTGTTGTTTAGACCTTGTTTATCAACTTGAATGCTTACTATATGACATAATAATATATACTATGTGCTTTGGTTTTCATTTTTTTTGATTTTTTCTGAATTTTTATGCCCATTTGATCTTGGTCAAATCCTAGGCTTAACCAATATTTAAACAAGTTTAAAACATGAAAATGAAAAGGTAAGCCTGTATCCTTCTTAGTCACTCCAAAATGAAGCTTTTGGGAAGGATTTTGAAATTTCCATGTTTGAAATCCAAAACGACTTCGATCTCTTCGTGCTTGACTTCATAAGACAAAGTTTAGGGATAGGGGTAGAAACATGATTTTTCTGGTTTGAATATGTCTAGACCTTGTTTACCAACTTGATCGAGTGCTTACTATATGACATAAGAAGGCTATATGCTTTGGTTTTTCATTTTTTTTGAAATTTTATGCCCATTTGAATCTTGATCAAATCCTAGGTACAGTTTGACCAAGATTTGAACAATTTTAAAACATGAAAATAAAAGGTAAGCCCGACCTGGATCCTTTAGTCACTCTAAAATGAAGCTTTTGGGGGGTTCTTGAAATTTCCAAGTTTGAAACCCAAAACCACTTCTCTTCATGCTTGACTACACATAAGACAGAGTTTAGGGTTAGGGGTAGATACATGATTTTTCTTGTTTGAATATATCTAGACCTTGTTTATATCAACTTTAATGCTAACTATATATGACATAAGAAAACTATGTGCTTTGGTTTTTAATTTTTCTGTTTTTTTTATTTTGATAGATGCACATTTGAATCTTTGTCAAATCCTAGGTTTGGCCAAGATTTAAACAAGTATAAAACATGAAAATGAAAAGGGGAAGCCTGTATCCTTTCTTAATTAGTCACTCTAAAATGAAGTTTTTGGGATGTTCTTGAAATTTTCATGTTTGAAACCCAAAACCACTTCTCTTCATGCTTGACTTCATAAGATAGAGTTTAGGGGCTAGCTAGGGGATAGATACATGATTTGCCTAGGTTTGAATATGCATGTCCAAACCTAGCTTGTTTATCAACTTGAATGCTTACTATATGACATAAGAAGACTATATGCTTTTGTTTTTCATTTTTCTGATTTTTTTTTAAAATTTTATGCCCATTTGAATCTTTTGGTCAAATCCTTGGTTTAATTTGACACGGATTTAAACAAGTTTAAAATATGAAAATGAAAAGGTGGTAAGCAGGCATGTATCCTTCTTATATATATTAGTCACTCTAAAATGAAGCTTTTGGGAGGTTTTTGAAATTTCCATGTTTGAAACCCAAAACCACTTCTCTTCATGTTGTTGACTTCATAAGATAGAGTTTAGGGGTTAGGGGTATATATACATGACTTGTCTTGTTTGAATATGTGTCTAGACCTTGTTTATCAACTTTAATGCTTACTATATGACATAAGAACACTATGCGCTTTAATTTGGTTTTTAATTTTTTTAAATTTTGATGCACATTTTGAATCTTGGTCAAATCCTAGGTTTGACCGAGATTTGAACAAGTTTAAAACAAGAAAATAAAAGGTAAGCCCGCCAGACTGGATCCTTTCTTAGTCACTCTATAATGAAGCTTTTAGGGGGGTTGTTGAAAATGTAAGCATGTATCCTTCTTAGTACGTCACACCACAATGAAGCTTTTGGGAGGGTTTTTGAAATGTCCATGTTTGAAACCCAAAACGACTTCTCTTCGTGCTTGACTTCATAATTAAGACAAAGTTTAGGGTTAGGGGTATATAGATACATGATTTTTCTGGTTTGAATATGTCTAGACTTTGTTTATCAACTAGCTTGAGTGCTTACTATATGGCATATATAAGAAGCTAGGCTATGTGCTTTGGTTTTTCATTTTTTTTTTGAATTTTTATGCCCATTTGAATCTTGGTCAAATCCTAGGTACGTACGGTTTGACCAAGATTTGAACATGTTTAAAACATGAAAATAAAAGGTAAGCATGGATCCTTCTTAGTCACTCTAAAATGAAGCTTTTGGGAGGTTTTTGAAATTTCCATGTTTGAAACCCAAAACCACTTCTCTTCATGCTTGGCTTCGTAAGATAGAGTTTAGGGTTTGGGGTAGATACGTACATGATTTTTCTAAGTATTTTTACACCCATTTGAATCTTCGTCAAATCCTAAGTTTGACCAAGATTTGAACAAGTTTAAAAACATGAAAATGAAAAGGGTAAGCCTGGATCCTTGTTTACGGTTAGGGGGTAGATACGTACATGATTTTTCTAAGTATTTTTACGCCCATATGAATCTTCGTCAAATCCTAAGTTTGACCAAGATTTGAACAAGTTTAAAAACATGAAAATGAAAAGGGTGTAAGCCTGGATCCTTGTTTAGGGTTAGGGGGTAGATACAAGATTTTTGTGGTTTGAATATGGCAGACCTTGTTTATCACCTTGATATATGACATAGGAAGACGGTGTGCTTTTGTTTTTCTTTTTTTTTTGAATTTTTATGCCCATTTGAATCTTGGTCAAGTCATAGGTTTGACCAAGATTTAAACAGGTTTAAAACATGAAAATGAAAAAGTAAGCCTGGATCCTTCTTAGTCACTCCAAAATGTACCAATTGATAAATGAGTTAACTTGGCTTCATGGAAAAAATAATGTCATGTAAATGATTTAACTTGGCTTTCGTACCCTTGAATCCATAGGAAACTTTGTATAAATGTAGTAGTATAATAATCAACCGAGTTTTTACATCAACAGGTCTGTCACTTACGTGTGGTGCCCATGCGTGAGGTCCCACACTTCAGTGAGCACAAGTCACGTGCAATAGGTACGCAAACTCCCAGCCATTTTCTTTGTCAAGAGAAGACGCATCAGGATGCGTATTGGAAGTATGTGGGTCCTTCTGGATCCTTCGGTTGTCCCTCTCACAAAAAAAAAAAAACAAATCTCTCTCATTCTCGGCCTCGCTCGACTCGCTCGCTCGCTCGCTCGCTCGCACCTCCTGCTCACTGACAAACCCTGCACAAAAGTCAACATCATCACCCGAAAAAGGGGAGACACCATAATTCTCTCCCTTCTTCTCTCCTTCCGAGTGATCCCTTCTTCCTCCGAGTTTCACTCGACGGGCAAACACACATGTGCTGCATAGTAATAATAAAAAAGTAGAAAAATCGACCTACGAATCTATGATTAAATAGGTTAAACTAGGGTTTTGCCCACTACTACAGATCAAGTTCAGAAATATCCAACTACTAGTTCGATTTTGGGCTACTAATATAAAATTAAAATAAGTTGAACTAGTATTCCTCTAAAAAATCATTTTGGTATGCATTGTTTGATACTTTTCATAGCTATAGTGCATCACAAATTTATGATTTCATGCTTTGCTTTGCCAATTTCGATTTTTTCTAACCACCTTCTCTTTGATTTCAAATTTAGGTCAAACTATCGATGCCTACTATGTGTTCTACTTGAATTGGATGCAGCGTGCGCACATGTTTTGCCATCGTTCTGGGCTTCCACACATCTTTGGGGCATCCAAGTATTTAAGTTACCTTGTTTTTTTGAATTGTAATTCATACCCTTCCTCCCAATTTTTATGCACATTTGAATCTTGGTCAAATCCTAAGTTTGACCAAGATTTGAACAAGTTTAAAACATGAAAATGAAAAGGTAAGCCTGAATCCTTCTTAGTCACTCAAAAATGAGAAGCTTTTGGGAGTTTTTTGAAATTTCCATGTTTGAAACCCAAAACCACTTCTCTTCATGCTTGACTTCATAAGACAGAGTTTAGGGTTAGGGGGTAGATACATGATTTGTCTAGTTTGTTGTTTAGACCTTGTTTATCAACTTGAATGCTTACTATATGACATAATAATACTATGTGCTTTGGTTTTCATTTTTTTTGACTTTTTCTAAATTTTTATGCCCATTTGATCTTGGTCAAATCCTAGGCTTAACCAATATTTAAACAAGTTTAAAACATGAAAATGAAAAGGTAAGCCTGTATCCTTCTTAGTCACTCCAAAATGAAGCTTTTGGGAAGGTTTTTGAAATTTCCATGTTTGAAATCCAAAACGACTTCTCTTCGTGCTTGACTTCATAAGACAAAGTTTAGGGCTAGGGGTAGAAACATGATTTTTCTGGTTTGAATATGTCTAGACCTTGTTTACCAACTTGAGTGCTTACTATATGACATAAGAAGGCTATATGCTTTGGTTTTTCATTTTTTTTGAAATTTTATGCCCATTTGATCTTGGTCAAATCCTAGGCTTAACCAATATTTAAACAAGTTTAAAACATGAAAATGAAAAGGTAAGCCTGTATCCTTCTTAGTCACTCCAAAATGAAGCTTTTGGGAAGGTTTTTGAAATTTCTATGTTTGAAATCCAAAACGACTTCTCTTCGTGCTTGACTTCATAAGACAAAGTTTAGGGCTAGGGGTAGAAACATGATTTTTCTGGTTTGAATATGTCTAGACCTTGTTTACCAACTTGATCGAGTGCTTACTATATGACATAAGAAGGCTATATGCTTTGGTTTTTCATTTTTTTTGAAATTTTATGCCCATTTGAATCTTGATCAAATCCTAGGTACAGTTTGACCAAGATTTGAACAATTTTAAAACATGTAAATAAAAGGTAAGCCCGACCTGGATCATTTAGTCACTCTAAAATGAAGCTTTTGGGGGGTTCTTGAAATTTCCAAGTTTGAAACCCAAAACCACTTCTCTTCATGCTTGACTACACATAAGACAGAGTTTAGGGTTAGGGGTAGATACATGATTTTTCTTGTTTGAATATATCTAGACCTTTTTTATATCAACTTTAATGCTAACTATATATGACATAAGAAAACTATGTGCTTTGGTTTTTAATTTTTCTGATTTTTTTATTTTGATAGATGCACATCTGAATCTTTGTCAAATCCTAGGTTTGGCCAAGATTTAAACAAGTATAAAACATGAAAATGAAAAGGGGAAGCCTGTATCCTTTCTTAGTCACTCTAAAAAGAAGTTTTCGGGATGTTCTTGAAATTTTCATGTTTGAAACCCAAAACCACTTCTCTTCATGCTTGACTTCATAAGATAGAGTTTAGGGGCTAGGGGATAGATACATGATTTGCCTAGGTTTGAATATGCATGTCCAAACCTTGTTTATCAACTTGAATGCTTACTATATGACATTAGAAGACTATATGCTTTTGTTTTTCATTTTTCTGATTTTTTTTTAAAATTTTATGCCCATTTGAATCTTTTGGTCAAATCCTTGGCCGGTTTAATTTGACACGGATTTAAACAAGTTTAAAATATGAAAATGAAAAGGTGGTAAGCAGGCATGTATGGATCCTTCTTATATATATTAGTCACTCTAAAATGAAGCTTTTGGGAGGTTTTTGAAATTTCCATGTTTGAAACCCAAAACCACTTCTCTTCATGTTGTTGACTTCATAAGATAGAGTTTAGGGGTTAGGGGTATAGATACATGATTTGTCTTGTTTGAATATGTGTCTAGACCTTGTTTATCAACTTTAATGCTTACTATATGACATAAGAACACTATGCGCTTTAATTTGGTTTTTAATTTTTTTAAAATTTGATGCACATTTTGAATCTCGGTCAAATCCTAGGTTTGACCGAGATTTGAACAAGTTTAAACCAAGAAAATAAAAGGTAAGCCCGCCAGACTGGATCCTTTCTTAGTCACTCTATAATGAAGCTTTTAGGGGGGTTGTTGAAAATGTAAGCATGTATCCTTCTTAGTACGTCACACCACAATGAAGCTTTTGGGAGGGTTTTTGAAATGTCCATGTTTGAAACCCAAAACGACTTCTCTTCGTGCTTGACTTCATAATTAAGACAAAGTTTAGGGTTAGGGGTATATAGATACATGATTTTTCTGGTTTGAATATGTCTAGACCTTGTTTATCAACTAGCTTGAGTGCTTACTATATGGCATATATAAGAAGCTAGGCTATGTGCTTTGGTTTTTCATTTTTTTTTTGAATTTTTATGCCCATTTGAATATTGGTCAAATCCTAGGTACGTACGGTTTGACCAAGATTTGAACATGTTTAAAACATGAAAATAAAAGGTAAGCATGGATCCTTCTTAGTCACTCTAAAATGAAGCTTTTGGGAGGTTTTTGAAATTTCCATGTTTGAAACCCAAAACCACTTCTCTTCATGCTTGGCTTCGTAAGATAGAGTTTAGGGTTTGGGGTAGATACGTACATGATTTTTCTAAGTATTTTTACGCCCATTTGAATCTTCGTCAAATCCTAAGTTTGACCAAGATTTGAACAAGTTTAAAAACATGAAAATGAAAAGGGTAAGCCTGGATCCTTGTTTAGGGTTAGGGGGTAGATACAAGATTTTTGTGGTTTGAATATGGCAGACCTTGTTTATCACCTTGATATATGACATAGGAAGACTGTGTGCTTTTGTTTTTCTTTTTTTTTGAATTTTTATGCCCATTTGAATCTTGGTCAAGTCATAGGTTTGACCAAGATTTAAACAGGTTTAAAACATGAAAATGAAAAAGTAAGCCTGGATCCTTCTTAGTCACTCCAAAATGTACCAATTGATAAATGAGTTAACTTGGCTTCATGGAAAAAATAATGTCATGTAAATGATTTAACTTGGCTTTCGTACCCTTGAATCCATAGGAAACTTTGTATAAATGTAGTAGTATAATAATCAACCGAGTTTTTACATCAACAGGTCTGTCACTTACGTGTGGTGCCCATGCGTGAGGTCCCACACTTCAGTGAGCACAAGTCACGTGCAATAGGTACGCAAACTCCCAGCCATTTTCTTTGTCAAGAGAAGACGCATCAGGATGCGTATTGGAAGTATGTGGGTCCTTCTGGATCCTTCGGTTGTCCCTCTCACAAAAAAAAAACAAATCTCTCTCATTCTCGGCCTCGCTCGACTCGCTCGCTCGCTCGCTCGCTCGCACCTCCTGCTCACTGACAAACCCTGCACAAAAGTCAACATCATCACCCGAAAAAGGGGAGACACCATAATTCTCTCCCTTCTTCTCTCCTTCCGAGTGATCCCTTCTTCCTCCGAGTTTCACTCGACGGGCAAACACACATGTGCTGCATAGTAATAATAAAAAAGTAGAAAAATCGACCTACGAATCTATGATTAAATAGGTTAAACTAGGGTTTTGCCCACTACTACAGATCAAGTTCAGAAATATCCAACTACTAGTTCGATTTTGGGCTACTAATATAAAATTAAAATAAGTTGAACTAGTATTCCTCTAAAAAATCATTTTGGTATGCATTGTTTGATACTTTTCATAGCTATAGTGCATCACAAATTTATGATTTCATGCTTTGCTTTGCCAATTTCGATTTTTTCTAACCACCTTCTCTTTGATTTCAAATTTAGGTCAAACTATCGATGCCTACTATGTGTTCTACTTGAATTGGATGCAGCGTGCGCACATGTTTTGCCATCGTTCTGGGCTTCCACACATCTTTGGGGCATCCAAGTATTTAAGTTACCTTGTTTTTTTGAATTGTAATTCATACCCTTCCTCCCAATTTTTATGCACATTTGAATCTTGGTCAAATCCTAAGTTTGACCAAGATTTGAACAAGTTTAAAACATGAAAATGAAAAGGTAAGCCTGAATCCTTCTTAGTCACTCAAAAATGAGAAGCTTTTGGGAGTTTTTTGAAATTTCCATGTTTGAAACCCAAAACCACTTCTCTTCATGCTTGACTTCATAAGACAGAGTTTAGGGTTAGGGGGTAGATACATGATTTGTCTAGTTTGTTGTTTAGACCTTGTTTATCAACTTCAATGCTTACTATATGACATAATAATACTATGTGCTATGGTTTTCATTTTTTTTGACTTTTTCTGAATTTTTATGCCCATTTGATCTTGGTCAAATCCTAGGCTTAACCAATATTTAAACAAGTTTAAAACATGAAAATGAAAAGGTAAGCCTGTATCCTTCTTAGTCACTCCAAAATGAAGCTTTTGGGAAGGATTTTGAAATTTCCATGTTTGAAATCCAAAACGACTTCGATCTCTTCGTGCTTCACTTCATAAGACAAAGTTTAGGGCTAGGGGTAGAAACATGATTTTTCTGGTTTGAATATGTCTAGACCTTGTTTACCAACTTGATCGAGTGCTTACTATATGACATAAGAAGGCTATATGCTTTGGTTTTTCATTTTTTTTGAAATTTTATGCCCATTTGAATCTTGATCAAATCCTAGGTACAGTTTGACCAAGATTTGAACAATTTTAAAACATGAAAATAAAAGGTAAGCCCGACCTGGATCCTTTAGTCACTCTAAAATGAAGCTTTTGGGGGGTTCTTGAAATTTCCAAGTTTGAAACCCAAAACCACTTCTCTTCATGCTTGACTACACATAAGACAGAGTTTAGGGTTAGGGGTAGATACATGATTTTTCTTGTTTGAATATATCTAGACCTTGTTTATATCAACTTTAATGCTAACTATATATGACATAAGAAAACTATGTGCTTTGGTTTTTAATTTTTCTGTTTTTTTATTTTGATAGATGCACATTTGAATCTTTGTCAAATCCTAGGTTTGGCCAAGATTTAAACAAGTATAAAACATGAAAATGAAAAGGGGAAGCCTGTATCCTTTCTTAGTCACTCTAAAATGAAGTTTTTGGGATGTTCTTGAAATTTTCATGTTTGAAACCCAAAACCACTTCTCTTCATGCTTGACTTCATAAGATAGAGTTTAGGGGCTAGCTAGGGGATAGATACATGATTTGCCTAGGTTTGAATATGCATGTCCAAACCTAGCTTGTTTATCAACTTGAATGCTTACTATATGACATAAGAAGACTATATGCTTTTGTTTTTCATTTTTCTGATTTTTTTTTTAAAATTTTATGCCCATTTGAATCTTTTGGTCAAATCCTTGGTTTAATTTGACACGGATTTAAACAAGTTTAAAATATGAAAAATGAAAAGGTGGTAAGCAGGCATGTATCCTTCTTATATATATTAGTCACTCTAAAATGAAGCTTTTGGGAGGTTTTTGAAATTTCCATGTTTGAAACCCAAAACCACTTCTCTTCATGTTGTTGACTTCATAAGATAGAGTTTAGGGGTTAGGGGTATATATACATGACTTGTCTTGTTTGAATATGTGTCTAGACCTTGTTTATCAACTTTAATGCTTACTATATGACATAAGAACACTATGCGCTTTAATTTGGTTTTTAATTTTTTTAAATTTTGATGCACATTTTGAATCTTGGTCAAATCCTAGGTTTGACCGAGATTTGAACAAGTTTAAAACAAGAAAATAAAAGGTAAGCCCGCCAGACTGGATCCTTTCTTAGTCACTCTATAATGAAGCTTTTAGGGGGGTTGTTGAAAATGTAAGCATGTATCCTTCTTAGTACGTCACACCACAATGAAGCTTTTGGGA
This sequence comes from Lolium perenne, assembly GCF_019359855.2. Classification (NCBI taxonomy): domain Eukaryota; kingdom Viridiplantae; phylum Streptophyta; class Magnoliopsida; order Poales; family Poaceae; genus Lolium; species Lolium perenne. The sequence goes on from NC_067248.2 coordinate 107,259,190, forward strand.
GGGTTTTTGAAATGTCCATGTTTGAAACCCAAAACGACTTCTCTTCGTGCTTGACTTCATAATTAAGACAAAGTTTAGGGTTAGGGGTATATAGATACATGATTTTTCTGGTTTGAATATGTCTAGACTTTGTTTATCAACTAGCTTGAGTGCTTACTATATGGCATATATAAGAAGCTAGGCTATGTGCTTTGGTTTTTCATTTTTTTTTGAATTTTTATGCCCATTTGAATCTTGGTCAAATCCTAGGTACGTACGGTTTGACCAAGATTTGAACATGTTTAAAACATGAAAATAAAAGGTAAGCATGGATCCTTCTTAGTCACTCTAAAATGAAGCTTTTGGGAGGTTTTTGAAATTTCCATGTTTGAAACCCAAAACCACTTCTCTTCATGCTTGGCTTCGTAAGATAGAGTTTAGGGTTTGGGGTAGATACGTACATGATTTTTCTAAGTATTTTTACACCCATTTGAATCTTCACAAATCCTAAGTTTGACCAAGATTTGAACAAGTTTAAAAACATGAAAATGAAAAGGGTAAGCCTGGATCCTTGTTTACGGTTAGGGGGTAGATACGTACATGATTTTTCTAAGTATTTTTACGCCCATTTGAATCTTCATCAAATCCTAAGTTTGACCAAGATTTGAACAAGTTTAAAAACATGAAAATGAAAAGGGTGTAAGCCTGGATCCTTGTTTAGGGTTAGGGGGTAGATACAAGATTTTTGTGGTTTGAATATGGCAGACCTTGTTTATCACCTTGATATATGACATAGGAAGACGGTGTGCTTTTGTTTTTCTTTTTTTTGAATTTTTATGCCCATTTGAATCTTGGTCAAGTCATAGGTTTGACCAAGATTTAAACAGGTTTAAAACATGAAAATGAAAAAGTAAGCCTGGATCCTTCTTAGTCACTCCAAAATGTACCAATTGATAAATGAGTTAACTTGGCTTCATGGAAAAAATAATGTCATGTAAATGATTTAACTTGGCTTTCGTACCCTTGAATCCATAGGAAACTTTGTATAAATGTAGTAGTATAATAATCAACCGAGTTTTTACATCAACAGGTCTGTCACTTACGTGTGGTGCCCATGCGTGAGGTCCCACACTTCAGTGAGCACAAGTCACGTGCAATAGGTACGCAAACTCCCAGCCATTTTCTTTGTCAAGAGAAGACGCATCAGGATGCGTATTGGAAGTATGTGGGTCCTTCTGGATCCTTCGGTTGTCCCTCTCACAAAAAAAAAAAAAAAAATCTCTCTCATTCTCGGCCTCGCTCGACTCGCTCGCTCGCTCGCTCGCTCGCACCTCCTGCTCACTGACAAACCCTGCACAAAAGTCAACATCATCACCCGAAAAAGGGGAGACACCATAATTCTCTCCCTTCTTCTCTCCTTCCGAGTGATCCCTTCTTCCTCCGAGTTTCACTCGACGGGCAAACACACATGTGCTGCATAGTAATAATAAAAAAGTAGAAAAATCGACCTACGAATCTATGATTAAATAGGTTAAACTAGGGTTTTGCCCACTACTACAGATCAAGTTCAGAAATATCCAACTACTAGTTCGATTTTGGGCTACTAATATAAAATTAAAATAAGTTGAACTAGTATTCCTCTAAAAAATCATTTTGGTATGCATTGTTTGATACTTTTCATAGCTATAGTGCATCACAAATTTATGATTTCATGCTTTGCTTTGCCAATTTCGATTTTTTCTAACCACCTTCTCTTTGATTTCAAATTTAGGTCAAACTATCGATGCCTACTATGTGTTCTACTTGAATTGGATGCAGCGTGCGCACATGTTTTGCCATCGTTCTGGGCTTCCACACATCTTTGGGGCATCCAAGTATTTAAGTTACCTTGTTTTTTTGAATTGTAATTCATACCCTTCCTCCCAATTTTTATGCACATTTGAATCTTGGTCAAATCCTAAGTTTGACCAAGATTTGAACAAGTTTAAAACATGAAAATGAAAAGGTAAGCCTGAATCCTTCTTAGTCACTCAAAAATGAGAAGCTTTTGGGAGTTTTTTGAAATTTCCATGTTTGAAACCCAAAACCACTTCTCTCTTCATGCTTGACTTCATAAGACAGAGTTTAGGGTTAGGGGGTAGATACATGATTTGTCTAGTTTGTTGTTTAGACCTTGTTTATCAACTTGAATGCTTACTATATGACATAATAATACTATGTGCTATGGTTTTCATTTTTTTTGATTTTTTCTGAATTTTTATGCCCATTTGATCTTGGTCAAATCCTAGGCTTAACCAATATTTAAACAAGTTTAAAACATGAAAATGAAAAGGTAAGCCTGTATCCTTCTTAGTCACTCCAAAATGAAGCTTTTGGGAAGGATTTTGAAATTTCCATGTTTGAAATCCAAAACGACTTCGATCTCTTCGTGCTTGACTTCATAAGACAAAGTTTAGGGATAGGGGTAGAAACATGATTTTTCTGGTTTGAATATGTCTAGACCTTGTTTACCAACTTGATCGAGTGCTTACTATATGACATAAGAAGGCTATATGCTTTGGTTTTTCATTTTTTTTGAAATTTTATGCCCATTTGAATCTTGATCAAATCCTAGGTACAGTTTGACCAAGATTTGAACAATTTTAAAACATGAAAATAAAAGGTAAGCCCGACCTGGATCCTTTAGTCACTCTAAAATGAAGCTTTTGGGGGGTTCTTGAAATTTCCAAGTTTGAAACCCAAAACCACTTCTCTTCATGCTTGACTACACATAAGACAGAGTTTAGGGTTAGGGGTAGATACATGATTTTTCTTGTTTGAATATATCTAGACCTTGTTTATATCAACTTTAATGCTAACTATATATGACATAAGAAAACTATGTGCTTTGGTTTTTAATTTTTCTGTTTTTTTATTTTGATAGATGCACATTTGAATCTTTGTCAAATCCTAGGTTTGGCCAAGATTTAAACAAGTATAAAACATGAAAATGAAAAGGGGAAGCCTGTATCCTTTCTTAGTCACTCTAAAATGAAGTTTTTGGGATGTTCTTGAAATTTTCATGTTTGAAACCCAAAACCACTTCTCTTCATGCTTGACTTCATAAGATAGAGTTTAGGGGCTAGCTAGGGGATAGATACATGATTTGCCTAGGTTTGAATATGCATGTCCAAACCTAGCTTGTTTATCAACTTGAATGCTTACTATATGACATAAGAAGACTATATGCTTTTGTTTTTCATTTTTCTGATTTTTTTTAAAATTTTATGCCCATTTGAATCTTTTGGTCAAATCCTTGGTTTAATTTGACACGGATTTAAACAAGTTTAAAATATGAAAAATGAAAAGGTGGTAAGCAGGCATGTATCCTTCTTATATATATTAGTCACTCTAAAATGAAGCTTTTGGGAGGTTTTTGAAATTTCCATGTTTGAAACCCAAAACCACTTCTCTTCATGTTGTTGACTTCATAAGATAGAGTTTAGGGGTTAGGGGTATATATACATGACTTGTCTTGTTTGAATATGTGTCTAGACCTTGTTTATCAACTTTAATGCTTACTATATGACATAAGAACACTATGCGCTTTAATTTGGTTTTTAATTTTTTTAAATTTTGATGCACATTTTGAATCTTGGTCAAATCCTAGGTTTGACCGAGATTTGAACAAGTTTAAAACAAGAAAATAAAAGGTAAGCCCGCCAGATCGGATCCTTTTCTTAGTCACTCTATAATGAAGCTTTTAGGGGTTATTGAAAATGTAAGCATGTATCCTTCTTAGTACGTCACACCACAATGAAGCTTTTGGGAGGGTTTTTGAAATGTCCATGTTTGAAACCCAAAACGACTTCTCTTCGTGCTTGACTTCATAATTAAGACAAAGTTTAGGGTTAGGGGTATATAGATACATGATTTTTCTGGTTTGAATATGTCTAGACTTTGTTTATCAACTAGCTTGAGTGCTTACTATATGGCATATATAAGAAGCTAGGCTATGTGCTTTGGTTTTTCATTTTTTTTTTGAATTTTTATGCCCATTTGAATCTTGGTCAAATCCTAGGTACGTACGGTTTGACCAAGATTTGAACATGTTTAAAACATGAAAATAAAAGGTAAGCATGGATCCTTCTTAGTCACTCTAAAATGAAGCTTTTGGGAGGTTTTTGAAATTTCCATGTTTGAAACCCAAAACCACTTCTCTTCATGCTTGGCTTCGTAAGATAGAGTTTAGGGTTTGGGGTAGATACGTACATGATTTTTCTAAGTATTTTTACACCCATTTGAATCTTCGTCAAATCCTAAGTTTGACCAAGATTTGAACAAGTTTAAAAACATGAAAATGAAAAGGGTAAGCCTGGATCCTTGTTTACGGTTAGGGGGTAGATACGTACATGATTTTTCTAAGTATTTTTACGCCCATTTGAATCTTCGTCAAATCCTAAGTTTGACCAAGATTTGAACAAGTTTAAAAACATGAAAATGAAAAGGGTGTAAGCCTGGATCCTTGTTTAGGGTTAGGGGGTAGATACAAGATTTTTGTGGTTTGAATATGGCAGACCTTGTTTATCACCTTGATATATGACATAGGAAGACGGTGTGCTTTTGTTTTTCTTTTTTTTTTGAATTTTTATGCCCATTTGAATCTTGGTCAAGTCATAGGTTTGACCAAGATTTAAACAGGTTTAAAACATGAAAATGAAAAAGTAAGCCTGGATCCTTCTTAGTCACTCCAAAATGTACCAATTGATAAATGAGTTAACTTGGCTTCATGGAAAAAATAATGTCATGTAAATGATTTAACTTGGCTTTCGTACCCTTGAATCCATAGGAAACTTTGTATAAATGTAGTAGTATAATAATCAACCGAGTTTTTACATCAACAGGTCTGTCACTTACGTGTGGTGCCCATGCGTGAGGTCCCACACTTCAGTGAGCACAAGTCACGTGCAATAGGTACGCAAACTCCCAGCCATTTTCTTTGTCAAGAGAAGACGCATCAGGATGCGTATTGGAAGTATGTGGGTCCTTCTGGATCCTTCGGTTGTCCCTCTCACAAAAAAAAAAAAAACAAATCTCTCTCATTCTCGGCCTCGCTCGACTCGCTCGCTCGCTCGCTCGCACCTCCTGCTCACTGACAAACCCTGCACAAAAGTCAACATCATCACCCGAAAAAGGGGAGACACCATAATTCTCTCCCTTCTTCTCTCCTTCCGAGTGATCCCTTCTTCCTCCGAGTTTCACTCGACGGGCAAACACACATGTGCTGCATAGTAATAATAAAAAAGTAGAAAAATCGACCTACGAATCTATGATTAAATAGGTTAAACTAGGGTTTTGCCCACTACTACAGATCAAGTTCAGAAATATCCAACTACTAGTTCGATTTTGGGCTACTAATATAAAATTAAAATAAGTTGAACTAGTATTCCTCTAAAAAATCATTTTGGTATGCATTGTTTGATACTTTTCATAGCTATAGTGCATCACAAATTTATGATTTCATGCTTTGCTTTGCCAATTTCGATTTTTTCTAACCACCTTCTCTTTGATTTCAAATTTAGGTCAAACTATCGATGCCTACTATGTGTTCTACTTGAATTGGATGCAGCGTGCGCACATGTTTTGCCATCGTTCTGGGCTTCCACACATCTTTGGGGCATCCAAGTATTTAAGTTACCTTGTTTTTTTGAATTGTAATTCATACCCTTCCTCCCAATTTTTATGCACATTTGAATCTTGGTCAAATCCTAAGTTTGACCAAGATTTGAACAAGTTTAAAACATGAAAATGAAAAGGTAAGCCTGAATCCTTCTTAGTCACTCAAAAATGAGAAGCTTTTGGGAGTTTTTTGAAATTTCCATGTTTGAAACCCAAAACCACTTCTCTTCATGCTTGACTTCATAAGACAGAGTTTAGGGTTAGGGGGTAGATACATGATTTGTCTAGTTTGTTGTTTAGACCTTGTTTATCAACTTGAATGCTTACTATATGACATAATAATACTATGTGCTATGGTTTTCATTTTTTTTGACTTTTTCTGAATTTTTATGCCCATTTGATCTTGGTCAAATCCTAGGCTTAACCAATATTTAAACAAGTTTAAAACATGAAAATGAAAAGGTAAGCCTGTATCCTTCTTAGTCACTCCAAAATGAAGCTTTTGGGAAGGATTTTGAAATTTCCATGTTTGAAATCCAAAACGACTTCGATCTCTTCGTGCTTGACTTCATAAGACAAAGTTTAGGGATAGGGGTAGAAACATGATTTTTCTGGTTTGAATATGTCTAGACCTTGTTTACCAACTTGATCGAGTGCTTACTATATGACATAAGAAGGCTATATGCTTTGGTTTTTCATTTTTTTTGAAATTTTATGCCCATTTGAATCTTGATCAAATCCTAGGTACAGTTTGACCAAGATTTGAACAATTTTAAAACATGAAAATAAAAGGTAAGCCCGACCTGGATCCTTTAGTCACTCTAAAATGAAGCTTTTGGGGGGTTCTTGAAATTTCCAAGTTTGAAACCCAAAACCACTTCTCTTCATGCTTGACTACACATAAGACAGAGTTTAGGGTTAGGGGTAGATACATGATTTTTCTTGTTTGAATATATCTAGACCTTGTTTATATCAACTTTAATGCTAACTATATATGACATAAGAAAACTATGTGCTTTGGTTTTTAATTTTTCTGTTTTTTTATTTTGATAGATGCACATTTGAATCTTTGTCAAATCCTAGGTTTGGCCAAGATTTAAACAAGTATAAAACATGAAAATGAAAAGGGGAAGCCTGTATCCTTTCTTAGTCACTCTAAAATGAAGTTTTTGGGATGTTCTTGAAATTTTCATGTTTGAAACCCAAAACCACTTCTCTTCATGCTTGACTTCATAAGATAGAGTTTAGGGGCTAGCTAGGGGATAGATACATGATTTGCCTAGGTTTGAATATGCATGTCCAAACCTAGCTTGTTTATCAACTTGAATGCTTACTATATGACATAAGAAGACTATATGCTTTTGTTTTTCATTTTTCTGATTTTTTTTTAAAATTTTATGCCCATTTGAATCTTTTGGTCAAATCCTTGGTTTAATTTGACACGGATTTAAACAAGTTTAAAATATGAAAAATGAAAAGGTGGTAAGCAGGCATGTATCCTTCTTATATATATTAGTCACTCTAAAATGAAGCTTTTGGGAGGTTTTTGAAATTTCCATGTTTGAAACCCAAAACCACTTCTCTTCATGTTGTTGACTTCATAAGATAGAGTTTAGGGGTTAGGGGTATATATACATGACTTGTCTTGTTTGAATATGTGTCTAGACCTTGTTTATCAACTTTAATGCTTACTATATGACATAAGAACACTATGCGCTTTAATTTGGTTTTTAATTTTTTAAATTTTGATGCACATTTTGAATCTTGGTCAAATCCTAGGTTTGACCGAGATTTGAACAAGTTTAAAACAAGAAAATAAAAGGTAAGCCCGCCAGACTGGATCCTTTCTTAGTCACTCTATAATGAAGCTTTTAGGGGGGTTGTTGAAAATGTAAGCATGTATCCTTCTTAGTACGTCACACCACAATGAAGCTTTTGGGAGGGTTTTTGAAATGTCCATGTTTGAAACCCAAAACGACTTCTCTTCGTGCTTGACTTCATAATTAAGACAAAGTTTAGGGTTAGGGGTATATAGATACATGATTTTTCTGGTTTGAATATGTCTAGACTTTGTTTATCAACTAGCTTGAGTGCTTACTATATGGCATATATAAGAAGCTAGGCTATGTGCTTTGGTTTTTCATTTTTTTTTTGAATTTTTATGCCCATTTGAATCTTGGTCAAATCCTAGGTACGTACGGTTTGACCAAGATTTGAACATGTTTAAAACATGAAAATAAAAGGTAAGCATGGATCCTTCTTAGTCACTCTAAAATGAAGCTTTTGGGAGGTTTTTGAAATTTCCATGTTTGAAACCCAAAACCACTTCTCTTCATGCTTGGCTTCGTAAGATAGAGTTTAGGGTTTGGGGTAGATACGTACATGATTTTTCTAAGTATTTTTACACCCATTTGAATCTTCGTCAAATCCTAAGTTTGACCAAGATTTGAACAAGTTTAAAAACATGAAAATGAAAAGGGTAAGCCTGGATCCTTGTTTACGGTTAGGGGGTAGATACGTACATGATTTTTCTAAGTATTTTTACGCCCATTTGAATCTTCATCAAATCCTAAGTTTGACCAAGATTTGAACAAGTTTAAAAACATGAAAATGAAAAGGGTGTAAGCCTGGATCCTTGTTTAGGGTTAGGGGGTAGATACAAGATTTTTGTGGTTTGAATATGGCAGACCTTGTTTATCACCTTGATATATGACATATGAAGACGGTGTGCTTTTGTTTTTCTTTTTTTTTTTGAATTTTTATGCCCATTTGAATCTTGGTCAAGTCATAGGTTTGACCAAGATTTAAACAGGTTTAAAACATGAAAATGAAAAAGTAAGCCTGGATCCTTCTTAGTCACTCCAAAATGTACCAATTGATAAATGAGTTAACTTGGCTTCATGGAAAAAATAATGTCATGTAAATGATTTAACTTGGCTTTCGTACCCTTGAATCCATAGGAAACTTTGTATAAATGTAGTAGTATAATAATCAACCGAGTTTTTACATCAACAGGTCTGTCACTTACGTGTGGTGCCCATGCGTGAGGTCCCACACTTCAGTGAGCACAAGTCACGTGCAATAGGTACGCAAACTCCCAGCCATTTTCTTTGTCAAGAGAAGACGCATCAGGATGCGTATTGGAAGTATGTGGGTCCTTCTGGATCCTTCGGTTGTCCCTCTCACAAAAAAAAAAAAAAAAACAAATCTCTCTCATTCTCGGCCTCGCTCGACTCGCTCGCTCGCTCGCTCGCTCGCACCTCCTGCTCACTGACAAACCCTGCACAAAAGTCAACATCATCACCCGAAAAAGGGGAGACACCATAATTCTCTCCCTTCTTCTCTCCTTCCGAGTGATCCCTCTTCCTCCGAGTTTCACTCGACGGGCAAACACACATGTGCTGCATAGAATAATAAAAAAGTAGAAAAATCGACCTACGAATCTATGATTAAATAGGTTAAACTAGGGTTTTGCCCACTACTATACAGATCAAGTTCAGAAATATCCAACTACTAGTTCGATTTTGGGCTACTAATATAAAATTAAAATAAGTTGAACTAGTATTCCTCTAAAAAAATCATTTTGGTATGCATTGTTTGATACTTTTCATAGCTACTATAGTGCATCACAAATTTATGATTTCATGCTTTGCTTTGCCAAATTCGATTTTTTCTAACCACCTTCTCTTTGATTTCAAATTTAGGTCAAACTATCGATGCCTACTATGTGTTCTACTTGAATTGGATGCAGCGTGCGCACTTGTTTTGCCATCGTTCTGGGCTTCCACACATCTTTGGGGCATCCAAGTATTTAAGTTACCTTGTTTTTTTGAATTGTAATTCATACCCTTCCTCCCAATTTTTATGCACATTTGAATCTTGGTCAAATCCTAAGTTTGACCAAGATTTGAACAAGTTTAAAACATGAAAATGAAAAGGTAAGCCTGAATCCTTCTTAGTCACTCAAAAATGAGAAGCTTTTGGGAGTTTTTTGAAATTTCCATGTTTGAAACCCAAAACCACTTCTCTTCATGCTTGACTTCATAAGACAGAGTTTAGGGTTAGGGGGTAGATACATGATTTGTCTAGTTTGTTGTTTAGACCTTGTTTATCAACTTGAATGCTTACTATATGACATAATAATACTATGTGCTATGGTTTTCATTTTTTTTGACTTTTTCTGAATTTTTATGCCCATTTGATCTTGGTCAAATCCTAGGCTTAACCAATATTTAAACAAGTTTAAAACATGAAAATGAAAAGGTAAGCCTGTATCCTTCTTAGTCACTCCAAAATGAAGCTTTTGGGAAGGATTTTGAAATTTCCATGTTTGAAATCCAAAACGACTTCGATCTCTTCGTTCTTGACTTCATAAGACAAAGTTTAGGGATAGGGGTAGAAACATGATTTTTCTGGTTTGAATATGTCTAGACCTTGTTTACCAACTTGATCGAGTGCTTACTATATGACATAAGAAGGCTATATGCTTTGGTTTTTCATTTTTTTTGAAATTTTATGCCCATTTGAATCTTGATCAAATCCTAGGTACAGTTTGACCAAGATTTGAACAATTTTAAAACATGAAAATAAAAGGTAAGCCCGACCTGGATCCTTTAGTCACTCTAAAATGAAGCTTTTGGGGGGTTCTTGAAATTTCCAAGTTTGAAACCCAAAACCACTTCTCTTCATGCTTGACTACACATAAGACAGAGTTTAGGGTTAGGGGTAGATACATGATTTTTCTTGTTTGAATATATCTAGACCTTGTTTATATCAACTTTAATGCTAACTATATATGACATAAGAAAACTATGTGCTTTGGTTTTTAATTTTTCTGTTTTTTTTTATTTTGATAGATGCACATTTGAATCTTTGTCAAATCCTAGGTTTGGCCAAGATTTAAACAAGTATAAAACATGAAAATGAAAAGGGGAAGCCTGTATCCTTTCTTAGTCACTCTAAAATGAAGTTTTTGGGATGTTCTTGAAATTTTCATGTTTGAAACCCAAAACCACTTCTCTTCATGCTTGACTTCATAAGATAGAGTTTAGGGGCTAGCTAGGGGCCGGATAGATACATGATTTGCCTAGGTTTGAATATGCATGTCCAAACCTAGCTTGTTTATCTACTTGAATGCTTACTATATGACATAAGAAGACTATATGCTTTTGTTTTTCATTTTTCTGATTTTTTTTTAAAATTTTATGCCCATTTGAATCTTTTGGTCAAATCCTTGGTTTAATTTGACACGGATTTAAACAAGTTTAAAATATGAAAATGAAAAGGTGGTAAGCAGGCATGTATCCTTCTTATATATATTAGTCACTCTAAAATGAAGCTTTTGGGAGGTTTTTGAAATTTCCATGTTTGAAACCCAAAACCACTTCTCTTCATGTTGTTGACTTCATAAGATAGAGTTTAGGGGTTAGGGGTATATATACATGACTTGTCTTGTTTGAATATGTGTCTAGACCTTGTTTATCAACTTTAATGCTTACTATATGACATAAGAACACTATGCGCTTTAATTTGGTTTTTAATTTTTTTAAATTTTGATGCACATTTTGAATCTTGGTCAAATCCTAGGTTTGACCGAGATTTGAACAAGTTTAAAACAAGAAAATAAAAGGTAAGCCCGCCAGACTGGATCCTTTCTTAGTCACTCTATAATGAAGCTTTTAGGGGGGTTGTTGAAAATGTAAGCATGTATCCTTCTTAGTACGTCACACCACAATGAAGCTTTTGGGAGGGTTTTTGAAATGTCCATGTTTGAAACCCAAAACGACTTCTCTTCGTGCTTGACTTCATAATTAAGACAAAGTTTAGGGTTAGGGGTATATAGATACATGATTTTTCTGGTTTGAATATGTCTAGACTTTGTTTATCAACTAGCTTGAGTGCTTACTATATGGCATATATAAGAAGCTAGGCTATGTGCTTTGGTTTTTCATTTTTTTTTGAATTTTTATGCCCATTTGAATCTTGGTCAAATCCTAGGTACGTACGGTTTGACCAAGATTTGAACATGTTTAAAACATGAAAATAAAAGGTAAGCATGGATCCTTCTTAGTCACTCTAAAATGAAGCTTTTGGGAGGTTTTTGAAATTTCCATGTTTGAAACCCAAAACCACTTCTCTTCATGCTTGGCTTCGTAAGATAGAGTTTAGGGTTTGGGGTAGATACGTACATGATTTTTCTAAGTATTTTTACACCCATTTGAATCTTCGTCAAATCCTAAGTTTGACCAAGATTTGAACAAGTTTAAAAACATGAAAATGAAAAGGGTAAGCCTGGATCCTTGTTTACGGTTAGGGGGTAGATACGTACATGATTTTTCTAAGTATTTTTACGCCCATTTGAATCTTCGTCAAATCCTAAGTTTGACCAAGATTTGAACAAGTTTAAAAACATGAAAATGAAAAGGGTGTAAGCCTGGATCCTTGTTTAGGGTTAGGGGGTAGATACAAGATTTTTGTGGTTTGAATATGGCAGACCTTGTTTATCACCTTGATATATGACATATGAAGACGGTGTGCTTTTTTTTTTTTTTTTTTTTGAATTTTTATGCCCATTTGAATCTTGGTCAAGTCATAGGTTTGACCAAGATTTAAACAGGTTTAAAACATGAAAATGAAAAAGTAAGCCTGGATCCTTCTTAGTCACTCCAAAATGTACCAATTGATAAATGAGTTAACTTGGCTTCATGGAAAAAATAATGTCATGTAAATGATTTAACTTGGCTTTCGTACCCTTGAATCCATAGGAAACTTTGTATAAATGTAGTAGTATAATAATCAACCGAGTTTTTACATCAACAGGTCTGTCACTTACGTGTGGTGCCCATGCGTGAGGTCCCACACTTCAGTGAGCACAAGTCACGTGCAATAGGTACGCAAACTCCCAGCCATTTTCTTTGTCAAGAGAAGACGCATTTTATGCCCATTTGAATCTAGATCAAATCCTAGATACTGTTTTGGGTGATTTGTCATTCAAAAATTTGGTATCATTCGGATCGGAGGAAGTATAGTTGGAGATGAATGGCCCACCAAGTCTCTGCCTTGAAGTTTGCTCTTTGACTAGTATTACTACTCGCGAGGTGCCGAGGAGACGGGGAGGCCAAATTTAAGAACTAACCTTTGCTCTTGCCGTCTTCCTCAGTTCACCACTTTGTTTACCTCTTGGAATACTACTTCGCCACCATGACCGGGAGCAAGTCTCGCCACAGAAGGGCTCGTGCGGCTGCGGCGAAGCTGAGGGAATCCCAGCAATGGCGTCCCTGTGCTGCTGTCGAGGTGCCTTCTGCGCAAGAGTCTTCAAGGGCGTCGCAGCCCGCGACTGCTACCTTCAGGCGATCCTCCGTTCTTGCGCATCTTTCTATGTCTTTCACAACTTATCATCCCCTCCTTTTCTTACCTTCTCTCAATCGTATATTCAGGTCGGGCGGCCTTAGTTTTCCCGCAGCCCTCCTGCCTGCGGAAACATCTTCCACGGAGCCAAGTTCTCAAAGCAGCGAGGTATAGACATTCGTGCAAATTGGGATTCCCATTTTCTCTTTCTTGGTACTTCTCTGGGTACACTTCTGATTTTGTGCTCCATCCCCATCTGATAGAAGCCCCGCTACGAGATCGGTCCCATTTTAGAAATGGTTATGGGCGATTTCTGCGTCGAGACGGCGGACAGAAGCGCCCTCGCCGATGAGTGCATGAGACTTTATTCTGAGCTCGCCACTGAGAAGATCCGGATTCGCATTCTCGACGATATCGCCATGAAATCGTTCACTGCGAGTAATGAGATCCAGCGGCGGAGCCTCGGCCAGGCGGAGACCATGGACAAACTCGCCGGACTGATCCTGAACCTCACGGTTAGGACGGACAAACTAGAGGCCGAGCTGTCACAGGAGAAGGCTCTCAACTCCGAGCTGAAGCGTCAAGCAGGCTCAAGGTAGATCTTGACCAGGTCACTGTGTACCACTAGCTGCAATCCTTGATGACTGTTGTGTCACCTGGCTTCCGAGTTTCTGAAGGTTAATTTTCGAAATTTTGTTCGTAAAATTGGCCTGTGGAAATGTAAACTAACTAGTACTCTTACTTTATTATATTAGTACTTGTGTCAATGTAGTAGTTGTGTCTGAGTCGAGTCAATGTTGAGTCGTTCTCGTTGAGTCACCTAGTCTTCTATTATATACTAAAAGCAAAATAAGATGTTTTAATTTTAAATAGAGACACAAGGTTAATCCACATCATCTTAATTATTATTAATCGTTGGATCTGTAATTTGTGACTAGGATTTACTAATAGATGAATATAACGTAAACGTACACATGTGTAACACGAACTCAAACTTGACACGATCTATTTTTTTTTATTTGGTGCGGGAAAGTCTAAGGTTGCACGTAAAAGTGTAGTTTTGGGAAAAACATGGAAACAGAGTCTGTTGCCCATACGAGTTAAACGTACACATGTGTAACACGAACTCAAACTTGACACGATCTATTTTTTTTATTTGGCGCGGGAAAGTCTAAGGTTGCACGTAAAAGTGTAGTTTGGGGAAAAACATGGAAACAGAGTCTGTTGCCCATACGAGTTTAACATATGTTGTTTTCTTTCTTTGACCGTAAGAATCCTATCAGATTCTGTCAAAAAGAAAAGAATCCTATCAGATCACGTTTAAATGGGATCTAGATTGAGCCATATATTTACGTGCATGTGACCTATCCCGTCACGTTTAGACCAGTTTTTTTGAAAGTTTAGATGAGTTATCTCGTGTATTATCCTAGCGTCGGACCGTGTCGTGTGCATACATATTCTGAACCACACGTGCATGACAAGGTTTTTAAACTAGGACGTGTAATATTTTAAAATTAGAATTCATTTTTTTAGTAACCACATGAGCTGAGCGAGAGTGCCGGCGAGGAGGACGTGTTATGCGTCGAGCTACTACGGTCGTCCTGCCGTCGAGCCGGGTAGCCTGGAAGATGAGGATGTACGCTAAATAGTGTGAAGTGGTTTATACTACATGAATTGAGTGTACTTAAACAAATCGAAAGAAAAAAGGTTACCCTCACTCTCGAGAAGGATATAGCAGATTTTTAAAATTGGGACGTTTCTTTACACCTACACTAAATAGTGTATAGATTCATCAAAATTTAAAAAGAATTGCGACATCTTTTTCGAACAAGGTAGTACAAAGTAGAGCACATGTATGTACTCCTCCGTTTGTTAATGTATGACATTTAAACAAGCTAGATTGGCTAGCTAAAACGTCTAATATTTATAAACAGAGGAAGTATGATATAAAAAAATATTATCTAAAAATATTGAGCACGCATCTTGCTCCACAATTATCTTGCTCGATAGTTAGATACGAAGTTTTTCCCCAAACTTCATTTGTAGGTAATACGGTTGGTCATTGCCATAATCATATACACTCATGGTAACCACATGCTATCCTGTGTTCGTCACACACAAACATTCCATCTGGTCTATCCCAAATCATTCTAAATCAGTTATTATGAGAGAAGGGTGTAATTGGTTCGAAGAGTGAATAAGTTCCAATTAGACCAATTATTTTCGATAGAGTGCTGTGTTTCGAAGAAACATGTTAGAAAAATCTCTATAGATGATTATAAATACATTATTATATGATTTTGGATTTAAAGCTCACCGCCATGTTTAGCTACGTTTATTTATGAAAATTTTACAAAGTGTAATATCTAGATAGTCATGTCCCACTTCTAAGTCGGCTACACAAGTTTATGGTTATACTAATTGGGACTCCGGGTCAGAGGGTACGACGCGGTAAATAAAAAACAATTATATCCGGGTGAGAGTACTATTTTGCGTGGATTTAAGTGGTTTTATCAAAATTTCCACAGCGTATGGATATAGAATCAGGACAAGATTGCTCCATTGTACCTTAAGTGTTAGTTTTAGAAAGATCATGTCAACAATATTGGAGTTCTTATTTGGAATCAAACTCATAGGCACATAAGTAATCCACTAGCATAGTTGGATTAAATAGAAGAGAGAGTAAGGACAATATGTATATGGAGGTAGTTCGTCGGTCTATTATTAGAGAGAATAATGATGTAAGTGTAAGAGTAGCAATAACAATAGGTTGTTTTGTCACGATAAAAATCCACTAATGCAAGGCTACACCTTCAATATTTAGTCATCAAACCAGTGGAATTTTAAATACCAAAAACTCAAATATAAATTGTAGAATATGTGACATGGTATTCTTGGAAATGTCATAGTAACTATTCATGGTAAATCAAAATTGCGAGGGCCATCTTGCTAGTATCTATAATATCTAAATAGGAACAAGAAATCCAAAATTTTCAAATTCTGGCAAAAATTAGAACTTCTCAGGAAAATCTATTTTTTTATAGGAAATCAAAAACACTGAAACGAGTATACTATTTTAATTTGAGCCATTTATGTGCAGATTTGCATAAAAAGACTGACATTTTCCCTAAACTTTGTATATTGTGAAGTCAAGCATGGAGAGAAGTGGTTTTGGGTTTCAAACATCCTTTTCATTTTCTTGTCTTAAACTTGTTTAAATCTTGATCAAACCTAAGATTTGACCAAAAGATTCAAACATGCATAAATTCAAAAAAATCAGAAAAATGAAAAAACAAAAGCATATAGTCTTCTTATGTCATATAGTAAGCATTCAAGTTGATAAACAAGGTCTAGACATATTCAAACCAGAAAAATCATGTATATATCTACCCCTAACCCTAAACTCTGTCTTATGAAGAGAAGTGGTTTTGGGTTTCAAACATGGAAATTTGAAGAACCTCCCAAAAGCTTCATTTTAGATTGTGACTAAGAAGGATCCAGGCTTACCTTTTCACTTTCATGTTCTAAACTTGTTTAAATCCTAGTCAAACCTAGGATTTCACAAAGATTCAAATATATGGGTATAAAATACAAAAAAATAGAAAAATGAAAAACGAAAGCACATAGTCTTCTTATGTCATATAGTAAGCATTAAAGTTGATAAACAAGGTCTAGACATATTCAAACTAGACAAATCATGTATCTCCCCCTAACCCCTAAACTTTGTATTATGAAGTCAAGCATGAAGAGAAGTGGTTTTGGGTTTCAAACATGGAAATTTCAAAAACCTCTTAAAAATTCATTTTAGAGTGACTAAGAAGGATGCAAGCTTCCCTTTTCACTTGCATGTCTTAAACTTGTTTAAATCTGGGTCAAACCTAAGATTTGACCAAAAGATTCAAACGGGCATAAAATTCAAAAAAAATCAGAAAAATGAAAAACAAAAGCATATAGTCTTCTTGTGTCATATAGTAAGCATTCAAGTTGATAAACAAGGTCTAGACATATTCAAACCAGAAAATCATGTATATATCTACCCCTAACCCTAAACTCCGTCTTATGAAGTCAATCATGAAGAGAAGTGGTTTTGGGTTTCAAACATGGATATTTCAAGAACCTCCCAAAAGCTTCATTTTAGAGTGTGACTAAGAAGGATCCAGGCTTACCTTTTTCATTTTCATGTACTAAACTTGTTTAAATCCTGGTCAAACCTAGGATTTCACAAAGATTCAAATATATGTGTATAAAATATAAAAAATAGAAAAATGAAAACCAAAGCACATAGTCTACTTATGTCACATAGTAAGCATTCAAGTTGATAAACAAGGTCTAGACATATTCAAACCAGAAAAATCATGTATATATCTACCCCTAACCCTAAACTCCGTCTTATGAAGTTAATCATGAAGAGAAGTGGTTTTGGGTTTCAAACATTGGAATTCCAAGAACCTCCCAAAAGCTTCATTTTAGAGTGTGACTAAGAAGGATCCAAGCTTACCTTTTCATTTTCATGTTCTAAACTTGTTTAAATCCTGGTCAAAACTAGGATTTCACAAAGATTCAAATATATGTGTATAAAATATAAAAAATAGAAAAATGAAAAACCAAAGCACATAGTCTTCTTATGTCATATAGTAAGCATTAAAGTTGATAAACAAGGTCTAGACATATTCAACCTAGACAAATCATGTATCTACCCCCTAACCCCTAAACTCTGTCTTATGAAGTCCAACATGAAGAGAAGTGGTTTTGGGTTTCAAACATGGAAATTTCAAAAACCTCTTACAAAATTCAGTTTAGAGTGACTAATTAAGAAGGATGCATTCTCCCCTTTTCATTTTCATGTCTTAAACTTGTTTAAATCTTGGTCAAACCTAAGATTTGACCAAAAGATTCAAACGGGCATAAAAAAATCAGAAAAATGAAAACCAAAGCACATAATTTTCTTATGTCATATAGTAAGCATTCAAGTTGATAAACAAGGTCTAGACATATTCAAACCAGAAAATCATGTATATATCTACCCCTAACCCTAAACTCTGTCTTATGAAGTCAATCATGAAGAGAAGTGGTTTTGGGTTTCAAACATGGAAATTTCAAGAACCTCCCAAAAGCTTCATTTTAGAGTGACTAAGAAGGATCCAGGCCTACCTTTTCATTTTCATGTTTTAAACTTGTTTAAATCCTGGTCAAACCTAGGATTTGACAAAGATTCGAATATATGGGCAAAAAATTCAAAAAAAATAGAAAAATGAAAAACCAAAGCACATAGTCTCCTTGTGTCATATAGTAAGCATTAAAGTTGACAAAAAAGGTCTAGATATATGCAAACTAGACAAATCATGTATCTACCCCTAACCCTAAACTCTGTCTTATGAAGTCAAGCATGAAGAGAAGTCGTTTTGGGTTTCAAACATGGAATTTTCAAGAACATCCCAAAAGCTTCATTTTAGAGTGACTAAGAAGGATCCATGATTACCTTTTCATTTTCATGTTTTAAACTTGTTTAATCTTGGTCAAACCTAGGATTTGACCAAGATTCAAATGGGCACAAAATTTAAAAAATCAGAAAAATGAAAAACCAAAGTACATAGTCTTCTTATGTCATGTAGTAAGCATTCAAGTTGATAAAATGGTTCATGCCGCGTCTTAGCTGCTAAAAAAATTATACACCAATTGATTTGACGAATTGATGATTTACTCTAGTTCTGCTTCTAGACCATGCAGCTAGCGAGTATTCATATGTACTGCATGGAGCCCCCAACTTTTGACTTCCCGTGTCGGAAAAGGCCTGTCTAATAATGTGGGGCGTTGAGGTATCCCGAAGTATCTAGAGGGTTCCAAAGTGTTTGTGCTTTCAGCATCGCCACCCAAGGGAAGGATGGGTGACGAATCCGTGCATTCACAGCCGTTTAGATCTGAAGAGTCCTTGTATGATGAGCGGTAGATAGCACCTCTAAGCTGCAAATCAACAGCTTCAATTACTTCAAAAGAGCATTGGCCGAACGCCGACAGAGTGAAAAAATTCAATTTCAAAAACTCATGTATAGAATAGAAAAAAAATAAAAAACATGTAGATAGAATAGAGGTATAGATAGATTAGCCCAAAAAAGAAGAGGACGGGGAAATTTCGAACGCTCGCCTTTAACTCAAAGACACAGACACCTCCCTCGCGCACCTAAACTTTCGAACGCGCGCCCAATATTTCGAACGCTCGCCTTTAACTCAGCACCCAGCCCACCTTGTTCTTCTCTAGACACCTCCTTCGGCGCCTGTTCTTCTCTAGACACACCCTCGGTGAACCAGGCCGCGCACCAAAACTTCCCCACGCTGTCTATCGCCCGCGCGCCCGGCGATCGCTGGTGGCGCCGTTCTTCTCCAGCCGCACCGGCAGCGGTCAGCTGGTAGATCCTCACGGTATGCATGCTATCTTCAGGCCCGGGCAAGTACGATTCATTATAGCTCCAACGAAGTCAGGCGCCGGCGCCCCGCCCTTATAAGTTCGTTAGTTCGTTCGAATCGATCGGTTGATATTGTTTTCCTCTCGATGTGTTTGTTTGACATTGTTTTCCGCTTTACCTATTTGCTCGAATTCGTTCGTACTGTACACTGTACTGCTCACCATTGCCCAATGTCTGTAGTCGTCGCTTGGTGCCAGTCCTCTATGGACCTGTTTGTAATCTTATTACTTCTGGGTTCTTTGCACTGCTAATACATCGGTGGATTTACGGCCAAAAAGAAGAAAGAATTTGTTGGTATTATATTGCTTTCGATTGATCTGTTCGCCCCAAGCTTTTACAGAAGCCGCAAGAGATTCAAGGATGAAATGGCTCTCCTTGTTTGCAGTGGCGGATCTACAGGGTATGCCGTATATGCCACGGCATACCCTGCGTCCAAGCCGTGCAAGATCTTTGATAGTTTAATGAGCTGAGCAATTAATCAAGATGAGTGATGTATATGTATACATGCGGTGCTAATACATGTGGCGTGCAGCCATGCGAACACTGAGCTAGTGCATGTAACCG
Source organism: Lolium perenne (assembly GCF_019359855.2). NCBI lineage: Eukaryota > Viridiplantae > Streptophyta > Magnoliopsida > Poales > Poaceae > Lolium > Lolium perenne. Next base: position 107,279,199 of record NC_067248.2, read on the forward strand.
ATTGATTAGACATCCGATTGATTAATGCATTGGCTTTAGCCAACAGTCTACTTGCATGTTTTTCAAGATGTGCGATTTTGTCTCGCGTGTAAGCCTACAAGGCCAGCTATGGCCATGCACCATGACCTGATTAGATATCATGATTAATCAAAGGAAATATCTTGCTACTGTATATACGATTAATCAACTGATAATTAATCTTTGGTAGTCAAGTATATGATTAATTATATATATTTAGTGAGAATTCAGTTCAAAATTAGAGCACCCCGTCAACGGTGCATTTTTCAACAATTTACATTTTGATTATATGCAAAATCTGTTTTATTTAATCATTTTGACATACTCCCTTCAATCCAAATTAATTGACTCAACTTTGTCTAGATACTGATGTATCTTAGACAAGTTTGTTGAGTAGATACATTTATATCTAGACAAATTTGAGTTAATTAGTATGAATCCGAGAAAGTATTTTATTTAATTATTTTTATTAGGACAAAAGAAATTCAATAGAAACTCCAAAATTTTGTTGTGTCATACCCTTTCCTAAAATCCTAGGTCCGCCACTGCTTGTTTGTAAGGCAAAGAGGAAATCATATCATGGCTTATCATCATGGGTATAACCTTTTTAGCTAGATTTTGCTGTTTGGGATCTATGATCCTTTTAGTTGCTGCTCTCCAGTAACATTTTCCCTCTTTTTTATTACAAAGAAAAATACACGGCGAGGAAACCACCGTCCAGCCAAAAAAAAATAGACCTCAGTTGGTTTGCTGAAATCGGCTCAAATAACGTGGCATTTAGTTATATAGTTTTATATTCGACCTGTTTGCTCAGATATGTTGGTTTACGTTCATACGCAACCTGTTGGGCAAGTATGGACACACTTCTGATGACTTTCGTGTCAAAATTCCAGCGGTTGAGTGATTTTTGGTTGGATCCATTCCTGTGCGTTCGATCGGCTTTTGATGGCTGTTATTGAGACAAAGTCATGGCTGGACTTTTGACGCAGCTCCAGTGACGTTCAGCTAGGTCAAAAGCCCAGCGTTGACTTTGGTTCAATATCAGCCATCCAAAGCCAATCGAACACACATGAATGTATCCAACCAAAAATCACTCTACAATAAGTCGTTTCCAGACAAAAACAATGTTTATTCCCAAACTATTTTTTTTGAATCCGACCAATCTTTCCCGGAATGCGAAGAAATATATAAGATTTCTTGGAATGTTGTTCTTTTTACTGGACAGTTTGAATTTTAAGTTTAAAGTTGGTTGTAAAACATAAAATGAGGTTTATTGATAAACAATATGGCTGAATCTGATGAAACTCCCCCAGAATGCATAACCCGACATATAAGATTTACTGGATTTTTGTTTCAAAAACTTCTAGGCGATTTAATTTTAAGTTTAAAATTTTCTCGTGAAACTTAAAATGGGTAAATTTTGGATCCATTCTCGTGCGTTCGATTGGCTTTTGATGGCTGTTATTGAAACAAGTGTTAATTGGTTCTATGCCACTCCTCAATTCACAAGTTGTGTTTATGCCATTACAAAAACTGAAGTTGTGTTTATGCCACTCTCAATTCTCAATATCCCCTTCTATATATGCCATTTTCAATACTCCACTATAATAAATATAGCATATCTATGATAGTACTCTATGATACCACCCACTATGCACCCATGTTCCAAACACCACTCCCGCTGATCGTACCTTATTGTATCGAGCGATAAGCTTGATGAGCAACCCAAACAAACAAACAAAAAGAGCGTACCTTATTGTACTTGCTCTTACCCGTATCTTCTCTTTCTTTTTCATCGCGAGTGCAGCTAATTCAGTTAGTCTTCCAATGAATATTAATATTTTGTCTCAATGATGTCATGTTTCGACTAACAATTAGCACTTTTGAATTCTTAGATTGCTTTTTCACACGATGCACTTCTTTTAATTTATTTTACCACATTTCAATGTGAACCTTGACCAAATAAATAGGACAACAATATCACGATCATATAATACATAAGCAGCATTGTTAGAATCGTGTTGGAAAATACTTTCTAATGATACCAGTTTTATATCAATTTTTTTTTTTACTTCATCCTGAAAAATATGTTTCAACTTCATCAAAACTTGCATGTATATGCAAACTTAACTCATCTAAATACATGTATATCTACATAAAATTGAAACATCATTTTTAAATAGAGAGATATAGATTAATATTTTTTCGAAGATAAAATACGAAAAACAAGGGTGCATTGTTTATTGAAATGGAGTGAGTAGTATATATAAAATCATTTTAGTTGCCAATGATCATGTTGAGGGCCTCTATTTCTTGTTTTGCTCAAAGCCCTCCGTATTCTCGTGTACGGCCCTGGTGGTCTATGAACCTGTATGTAATCTTATTACTTTTGGCTTCTTTGCACTGCTAATAGATCGGCGGAATTACGGCAAAAAAGAAGAAAGAATGTGTTGGTATTGTATTGCTTTCGATAGATCTGTTCGCCCCTCCCCCCCAAGCATTTATAGATGGCACAAGAGATTCAAGGATGAAATTGCTCTCCTTGTTCATAAGGCAAAGAGGAAATCATATCATGGGTAGAACATTATATATATATTTTGCTGCTTGGGATCTATGATCCTTTTAGTTGCTGCTCTCCAGCAACTTTTGTACATATTTCCCTCTTTTTATTAATAAAAAAATACAAAGTGGGGAAACCCAGTGGTCAGCCTAAAAAAATCTGTTCGCTAGGTAGCCGTAGTTTTGCACTCAGTTTGTTTGCTGAAATCGGCTCAAATAATGTAGCATTTATAGTTTTATATTCGACCTGTTTGCTCAGGTATGCTTGCTTACATTCGTAGGTGACCTGTTTGTTGAAATAGCTTATCGCTTCTCTGACCATCTATCTCCTCAACAGATGGACAGAACTTGGATATTATTTGACTCATTAACCACACCAACATATTTGAGTGGTATTGAAGACTTCATGAAGCACGTTAGTGATTTTACTGACGGCGACAAGACAAAGGAAGTGATTTGTCCATGCCGCGTATGTTTGAATATTGGGTCCAAGCCTCAACATGTAGTCTCAGATCATTTATTCGTTTATGGGATGGACCAGACATATATCAGGTGGATTAACCATGGTGAACACTATGATCAGCCCGACATTATTGATCCTCTTTATTCCGATGGTTATCAGCCAAGATCTCGTCTGTGATGAGGCTACTGCTAATTTGTTACGGGATCTGTATCCATATGCAAGCCAACAGCCCCATGCTTATCACAAAAAGCCTCTTTTCCATGACCTGATAGAAGATGCTAAGCGCTTAGTGGCCCCTGGTTCTGTTGTGTCAAGATTCGAATTAATTGTGAAATTACTTCATGACAAGTCATACCAGGGGATTACCAATAAAGCGTTCAATGCAGTTGCGAAGACATACAGCGATGCACTCCCTGGGGCTGGACTGCCAAAATCCTTTTATGAGGTGAAGCAGTACATCAAGGTACTGGGACTTGGATATGAGAAGATTGATTTTTGCAAAAATAACTGTGCACTGTTTTGGATGGAGTATAATGACCTCGATGAATGTCCAAAGATGTAAGGAATCAAGATGGAAACATGATGGAGCTGGTGGTAAGAAAAAGATTCCTTGGAAGGTTCTGAGATACTTTCCACTTGTACAAAGATTGCAGAGGTTGTTTGCTTCAGAACAAACATCTCGGGAAACAAGATGGCACAAAGAGATTCTCACGCCCGACCCTGATTTACTGAGGCATCCTGCTGATGGCGATGAATGGAAGCAATTCGACCTGGATCATCCAGATTTTGCTGCAGATCCAAGGAACCTGAGACTTGGCCTTGCTACAGATGGATTCAACCCATTTGGCAACATGAGCAACTCGTATAGCATGTGGCCAGTACTAGTTACACCTTACAACCAGGCTCCCTGGACATGCACCGATCAGTCGAACTGTATGATGGCCTTACTCATCCCAGGTCCCAAATCTCCTGGGAAGGATTTTGATGTGTTCATGCAGCCTCTTATTAGAGACTTGCAAACATTATGGGAGGGTGTCCCTACATGGGATGTGTGTCAACCTAAAGAACAAAATTTTCTATTACGTGCTGCTGTACTGTATTGCACCCATGATTATCCAGCTTTGGGCACTATGTCAGGCAGAGTAACATCAGGTTATAATGCATGTGTTCACTGTGATACTGATCAGCTGGCAGTGAGGATAATAAACAAGATATGCTATATGGGCCATCGCCGTTTCCTTCCATTAGATCACAGTTTCCGAAAAAATAGAAAAAAATTGCAATTTATTGGTGATCAGGCCTGTAAAAAGACTAAACCGCAGCACTTTAAGAGTCACGAGTTGGAGGCGCACCTAGAAGCGGTCAGAAATGTTAAACCAGGAAAACCACCAGCCGCCACAGCAGGTACAGGCGTACAGCAGAGAGCATAGAGCAACATCTCTAGTTATATTCCTTTATTTTTCATGTCTAAATTGTTGTATTTGTGTTTGCTTGTAGATGATGACAATGGACAAGAAGCTAGCTTCTGGAGTGTTCTTGAAGATATTGAGGAAGGCCTCGAGGTTAGCATCTATCTCTAATACTGTAGCATTTTCACTATACTACTATGATAGATGAATGGATCATCAGTTATTCACTTGCTTGTTTCGGACAAGATGATGATACTACTATGATAGATGAATGGATCATCAGTTATTCACTTGTTTCGGACAGGATGATGATACTTGTATAGAACAAGCTTTCAGTCTAATCTTTTCACCTTATGCAGGGCCTGAAGCTGTAATGTTTAGTGAGTCGCAGCCTGCACTTCAGTGCTTCTACAAGTCTGAAATGATGAAGCAAAGCTTGGAGTAAAGACTGCAATTTATCTTCATTTTCGGTTCATTCGAATTCTGTATTGTCATGAGTCATGACTCTTGTCATGTAATGGCTGAAGTTAAACTGCCAATTGATTTGTGTCATGTAATGGCTGAACTTAAACTGCTACTCCTACCATTTGTGTCATGTAATGGCTGAAACTTAAACTGCTATGTGTCCCTGTGCGGCTATGTGCCCAGTTTTCTCCTATTGATTTGCTGTCAATATTTTTAGCTAAGGTACTAGAGAAGTGCTGCTCAATTTTTTTAGCCTATTGTCAGGGATGGGTAACCGCTGGTTAGCCGTTAACCCGATGGTGGTGGTTATGGTATGCAGTATGTCCCCGTGGTGCTTATCGTGGATGGGGACGGGAAGAACTTTGCCTCACGGGGACGGTTTTGGTTTAGTAATAACCAGCGGTTTCTCTCCCCGTTGCCAAATGGAGGTACAGCAGAGAAGAATACAGAAGATGCAGCAGCAGTAGTAGCAGATAGAAAAAGGAAGAAGAGACGAGATGAATCGAGTCTAGCAGCTACCAAAAGGAAGATGGGAGGTGAAATAGCAGCACGTACCAAGAGGAAGGAAATGGAAAATGATAGACCGAGAATATTTTATAAGCGCAGGACCACTCTTTGGGACTTGCCGTATTGGGCTGGTAAGAAGCTTCGGCATAATATTGATATCATGCACATGGAGAAGAATATATGTGACAGCATTGTCGGCACATTACTCAACATTCCATCCAAGACAAAAGATAGCTCAAATGCTAGGATTGATTGTGCAACATTGAATGTTAACAGCACTTGCAACTGGATCGTAATGACAAAGTGAACAAAGGCAAGGAAAAACATTATAAATTTCGAGGCGCGGAATTCACATTGCCGATGCCTAAAAGGAGATTATTTTGTGAGTACCTCCGAGGTGTGATGTTCCCGTTCGGATTTGCTTCCAACATTGCAAATTGTCTCAATGCTGAAGGAAACAAGCTCCAAGGGTTGAAAACTCACGATTGTCACATCCTGCTGCAAAGGCTTTTAGCTATTGGCATTAAAGATTTAGTGAAGCCAAATATGTACAACGTGATTGCAGAGTTGGGAAGGTTCTTTAGGGAAATATGTAGTAAAACTCTAAGCAGAGCTGTTGTAGAACGTCTTAAGGTGGACATAGCAAGAATCCCGTGCAAGCCGGAGCTGATATATCCTCCAGCCTTCTTTGATGTGATGGTGCATTTGGCTGTTCATCTACCCGATGAGGCACTTTTAAGAGGTCCCAGACAAGATGGATGGATGTACCCTATAGAACGTCGACTGTGCACTTTCAAGAATACAGTTAGGAACAAAGCTAGACCGGAGGCTTGCATTGCAGTGGCGTATATTGCTGCTGAAGCATATACATTTGCCTCAAGATATATTCCTGATATTGAGACCAGATTCAATCGGGGTCGCAGAATTTTGGAAGTTGGAGGATCTGTTTTTAAACATGGTGTTGAGCTAATAGGAAAGAGGACCGAAAAACATTAGAGCAGTCTGAATTTGAACAGCTGTCTTGGTATGTGCTGAATAATGCTACAGAGGCTGATGAATATGTTAAGTGAGTACTATGCACACGAACTACTCAGTTCCTCGCATATACTATGAACTTGTATCAAAATGAAATAATTCAGCTGACTTGGCTATGTTTTGCAGGTTGTACATGGAAACGAATGGAAAGCTATCGGCACGTGGGAGTGGGTTTCAGGACTGGTTTGAGAAATATGTAAGATGTTCAATTGCACTCTGACTTGTCTATGTGTTTTCACATGAGATGACCTCTTGTCTATTTTGTAATCGTAGATCTCGAAACTCCATGCGGAGAATCCAGCGCCGTTAGTGCTGATCTCCTTGTCCTATCACGTGGTCCAGATAAGAGGGTGTTGGTAGCTGCAGCTTGCAATGCCAATGGTGTCCATTACAGCTCCTATGAGCGTGAACAACATTTGAAGACACGAAATAGTGGCATCACAATCCATAAGAATGGTCATGTTGACAAATTTGATCCAGTGTTGAACAGAGCCAGAAACATTTCAAAAACTTGAGCATGGAAGAGGCTAGGGGTAAATGCCCCAAGGCCAGCCGAGCCTATCGTAGGTGCCGTCCCGAGGAGGAAGTACCTTAATTTGGGGCGCGCGCGGACGCTGCGGTACCCCGAGCTCGAGACGCCGCCGTACCGGTAGCTCGACCCGCGACGAGGCATGGCGGCGGCGGCGGAAGCGAGCGGCGGCGGCGGAAGGTAAAGCTCCTGCCGACAAACATATTAGGCACAAATGGGCAACCTTCAAGAACCCATGTTCCATTTTTTTTTGTCGATAACCCCATGTACCACCTTCCCAATAGAAAAAGTACTGTTCAACCTTCCCCTGTTGGCCCAATATTTCACTTTTGGGTTGCCAAGGAACATCTACATGGTAATTGTTATCGGTCTACTTGCTCCGGCCGTCGAAGCCCAATAACTTCAAATGGGCCTTTCTGCTCATGCAATTTCGGCCCTTTTCTAATGAAACACAGATCCTATGATTGGCAAAAAAAAATACACGGAGATTCTACATAAAAGTTGTTTTTATTTATTTTGAATTATAGGGTTCCAATTTTTGAAACTGCTCATGCCCAATATGAAAATCCTTGATCGCTCCATACCCACATGGATAACGGTATTTTTAAAAATTCATAAAGTGGATTTGAAATTTAAAACATATCCTAATAATTCCTTGATTTAATCTATCAACTTGCAAGATCTTGGAGCCAAAGAGCTTGTATTAGTCTCATGAAAATAATACCGATAAACCCGTCGTTAACAAGAAATGAAGGTTTATCGTTCGTAGAGGATGCCATGTGGGACCCATGAGACAAGACATCGTCCTCAACGTTTCAAAGAAAAAGGCAAGTAGCCCGAAAATAGGGGTAAAAAATAAATCCTACAAAGGAAACATTTATTGTTCATAGAGGCTGACATGTGGGACCGATCTGCCAGCTGCATCCTCATCATTTCGAAGTCGGTAGGGATCAGAAGAAAAAGGCAAATAGCCAGAAATTAGGGGTCAAAAATAAATCCAAAAAGGAAACTTATATTCTTCATAGAGGATGACATGTGGGACCGACCTGCCAGCAGCGTCCTCATCGTTTCAAAGGCCGCAGGGGATCAAAAGAAAAAGGCAAATAGCCAGAAATTAGGGGTAAAAAAATACAACAAAGGAAAGGTTTATTGTTCATAGAGGCTGACTTGTGGGACCCATGAGCCAGCGGCGACCTCAATTTCAAAGGCGGCATATGATCGAAAAGAAAAAGGCAAGTTAGCAAAAATCAGTGGGTAAAAAAAATCTAAGAAATGAAACTTTATTGTACAGTCCCATGAGCCAAAGACCTTACTCAACGTTTCGGTGGCGGCATGAGATAGAAAGAAAAAGGAAAGTGACCAAATATCAGAGCAAAAAATAATCCAAGAAAAGAAACTTTTATTGTACATAGATGATGACATATGGGTCCCACTTATACAAGCTCTTTCGCTCCAAGATCTTGCAAGTTGATTGTACATAGAGGATGACATGCGGGCCCCTTGTGTCAGCAGCTTACTCAACGTTTCCAAGGCGGCAGGGGATCAAAAGAAAAAGGAAGTAGCCGTAAATTAGCGGTAAACAATAACTCCAAGGAAGGAAACTTTTATTGTTCATAGAGTATGACATGCGGGACCCATGCGCTAGCAGCCTTCCTCAACGTTTCAAAGGGGGCATGAGATCGAAAGAAAAAGACAAGTGACCAAATATCAGAGCCAAAAATAATCCAAGAAAAGAAACTTTATTGTACATAAAAGATGACATGCGGGTCCCATTTTGCAGCAGCGGTGTCAACGTTTCAAATGCGGCTTGAGATCAAAAGAAAAAGAGTAGCCGTAAATTAGGGGTAAAAAAACTCCCGAGAAAAGAAAGTTGATTGTACATAGAGGATGGCATGCGGGTCCCATGACCCAGCACCTTACTCAACGTTTCAGAGGCGGCATGAGATCGAAAGAAAAAGGAAAGAGACCAAATACCAGGAGCAAAAAATAATCCAAGAAAAAGAAACTTTTATTGTACATAGAGGATGACATATGGGTCCCACTTATACAAGCTCTTCCGCCCCAAGATCTTGCAAGTTGATTGTACATAGAGGATGACATGCGGGCCCCTTGTGTCAGCAGCTTAATCAATGTTTCCAAGGCGGCAGGGGATCAAAAGAAAAAGGAAACAGCCAAAAATAAGAGGGTGAAAAAATCCAAGAAAAGAAACTTTTATAGTATCGAGGATGACATGTGGGTCCCATGAGCCAGCAGCTTCTCAACGTTTCAGAGGCTGCATGAGATCGAAAGAAAAAGGCAAGTGACCAAAAATAAGGGGGTAAAAAAAAATCCAAGAAAAGAGACTTGATTGTACATAGAGGATGACATGCGGGTCCCACCAGTCAGCAGCTTACTAACGTTTCCAAGGCGGCAGGGGATGAAAAGAAAAAGGAAATAGCCAAAGATCAGAGGGTGAAAAAATCAAAGAAAAGAAACTTTTATAGTACATAGAGGATGACATGTGGGTCCCATGGGCCAAAGGGTTCCTCAACGTTTTCAAGGGCGGCATGAGATCGAAAGAAAAAGGCAAGTGACCAAAAATCGAGAGGGTGAAAAATAATCCAAAAAAAGAAACATTTATTGTACATAGAGGATGACATGCTGTCCCAACGTTTCAAATGCGGTTTGAGATCAAAAGAAAAGAAAGTAGCCAGAAATTAGGGGTAAAAAAACTCCAAGAAAAGAAAATTGATTGTACATAGAGGATGACATGCGGGTCCCACGAGTTTGCACTTACTCAACGTTTCCAAGGCGGCAGGGGATCAAAAGAAAAAGGAAATAGCCAAAAATCAGAGAGTGAAAAAAAACCCAAGAAAATAAACTTTTGTAGTACATAGAGGATGACATGCGGGTCCCATGAGCCAGCAGGTTCCTCAACGTTTCAAACGTGGCATGGGATCGAAGGAAAAAGGCAAGTGACCAAATATCAGAGCCAAAAATAATCCAAGAAAAGAAACTTTATTGTGCATAGAGGATGACATGCGGGTCCCATTTTGCAGCAGCTGTCCCAACGTTTCAAATGCTGCTTGAGATCAAAAGAAAAAGAAAGTAGCCGTAAATTAGGGGGTCAAAAAACTCCAAGAAAGGAAAGCTTTATCGTTCATACAAATGACATGTGGGACCTATGAGCCAGCAGCTTATGAACGTTTCAAAGGCGGCAGGGATCAAAAGAAAAGGAAATAGCCAAAAATCAGAGGGTGAAAAAAAAATCCAAGAAATCAAACTTTTATTGTACATAGAGGATGACATGCGGGTCCCATGAGCCAAAGAGATTCCTCAACGTTTCAAACGTGGCATGAGATCGAAAGAAAAAGGCAAGTGACCAAATATCAGAGCCAAAAATAATCCAAGAAAAGAAACTTTATTGTACATAGAGGATGACATGCGGGTCCCATTTTGCAAAGCTGTCCGAACGTTTCCAAGGCGGCACAGGACCAAAAGAAAAATGAAGTAGCCGTAAATCGGGGGTGAAAAAATCCAAGAAAAGAAAGATTTCAATTGGGCTGCATCTAGACATCTGGGCCTTCGAACTATCCTTCGGGCCTTTTGACACGTACAATTTCAGCCCACTCCAGAACATGATAGTTCGGATTTTTCTCAAAAAAAAAAAAACAGGAAAGTCCTATGCTTCGCCAAAACAAAAAACAAGGAGATTCAAGATATATGTTGTAAAAATAAAGATTTAATTTATCCGTTTGCAATAGCTCAGAGCGCAATACACTGTTTATTGTCTGCAAAATAAACAAGATATCACATGTTTCTTGTACGGGGAGGCTGACATAGTGGACCCAGGATCCAGCAGCGTCGTTTTAAAGGCTGCATGGGATGTAACGAAAAAATAATCAAATAATCTGGTGGTAAAAAATCCACCAATAGAAACATTTTCGTTCTGAGAGGATGACATGCGGGACCCATGAGGCAAGCAGGCGTCCTCGCCGCTTATTGTTCATAGAGGCTGACATGTGGGACCCGTGAGCCAGCAGCGTCCTCAACGTTTTAAAGGCGGCAGGATATCGAAAGAAAAAATAAGCCAAAAATATTTGGTAAACAATATCCAAGAAAAGAAACATTTACCGTTCTGAGAGGATGACATGCGGGACCCATGAGGCAGCAGCATCCTCAACGAGTCCAAGGCGGCGGGGATCAAAGAAAAAAAAGGAAATATCCGAGAAATTAATTAGGGGTTCAAAAAATCCATCAAAGGAAACTTTTATTGTTCATAGAGGATGACTTGTGGGACCGACCTGCCAACAGCGTCCTCATCGTTTCAAAGGGGCAGGAGATCCAAAGAAAAAGGCAAATAGCCAGAAATTAGGGGTCAAAAATAACTCCAAGAAAGGAAACTTTTATTGTTCGTAGAGGATGACATGCGGGACCCATGAGCCAAACTTACTCAACGTTTCAAAGGCGGCATGAGATCGAAAGAAAAAGGCAAGTGACAAAATATCAGGAGCAAAAGATAATCCAAGAAAAGAAACTTTATTGTACATAGAGGATGACATGTGGGTCCCATTTTGCAGCAGCGGTCTCAATGTTTGTAATGCGGCTTGAGATCAAAAGAAAAAGAAAGTAGCTAGTAATTAGGGGGTGAAAAAAAATCCAAGAAAGGAAAGTTGATGGACATAGAGGATGACATGCGGGTCCCTTGAGCCAACAAACTTACTCAACGTTTCAAAGGGGGCAGGGATCAAAAGAAAAAGGCAAGCCAAAAATCAGAGGGTGAAAAAAAATCCAACAAAGGAAACTTTTATAGCACATAGAGGATGACATGCGGGTCCCATGAGCCAGCAGGTTCCTCAACGTTTCAAACGTGGCATGAGATCGAAAGAAAAAGGCAAGTGCCCAAATATGAGGAGCCAAAAATAATTCAAGAAAAGAAAGTTTTATAGTACATAGAGGATGACATGCGGGTCCCATTTAGCAAAGAAAGGTATCAGCGTTTGAGAGGTGGCAGGGGATCAAAAGAAAATAAGAAATTGCCAAAAATCAGATGGTGAAAAAAAACCAAGAAAAAGAACTTTTATAGTACATAGAGGATGACATGCGGGTCCCATGAGCCTGCAGGTTCCTCAACGTTTCAAACGTGGCATGAGATCGAAAGAAAAAGGCAAGTGAAAAAATATCAGGAGCCAAAAATAATTCAAGAAAAGAAAGTTTTATAGTACATAGAGGATGACATGCGGGTCCCATTTAGCAGCAGCGGTATCAGCGTTTGAGAGGTGGCAGGGGATCAAAAGAAAAAAAGAAATTGCCAAAAATCAGATGGTGAAAAAAAACCTAGAAAAAGAACTTTTATAGTACATAGAGGATGACATGCGGGTCCCATGAGCCTGCAGGTTCCTCAACGTTTCAAACGTGGCATGAGATCGAAAGAAAAAGGCAAGTGAAAAAATATCAGGAGCCAAAAATAATTCAAGAAAAGAAAGTTTTATAGTACATAGAGGATGACATGCGGGTCCCATTTAGCAGCAGCGGTATCACTGTTTGAGAGGTGGCAGGGGATCAAAAGAAAATAAGAAATTGCCAAAAATCAGATGGTGAAAAAAAACCTAGAAAAAGAACTTTTATAGTACATAGAGGATGACATGCGGGTCCCATGAGCCTGCAGGTTCCTCAACGTTTCAAACGTGGCATGAGATCGAAAGAAAAAGGCAAGTGAAAAAATATCAGGAGCCAAAAATAATTCAAGAAAAGAAAGTTTTATAGTACATAGAGGATGACATGCGGGTCCCATTTAGCAGCATCGGTATCACTGTTTGAGAGGCAGCAGGTGATCGAAAGAAAAAGTCAAGTGACCAAATATGAGGTGCCAAAAAAAATCCAAGAAAAGAAAGTTTTATAGTACATGGAGGATGACATGCGGGTCCCATTTAGCAGCAGCGGTATCACCGTTTGAGAGGCGGCAGGGGATCGAAAGAAAAAGGTAAGTGACCAAATATGAGGTGCCAAAAATAATTCAAGAAAAGAAAGTTTTATAGTACATAGAGGATGACATGCGGGTCCCAGTTAGCAGCAGCGGTATCACCGTTTGAGAGGCGGCAGGGGATCGAAAGAAAAAGGCAAGTGACCAAATTTGAGGTGCCAAAAATAATCCAGGAAAAGAAAGTTTTATAGTACATAGAGGATGACATGCGGGTCCCAGTTAGCAGCAGCGGTATCAGCGTTTGAGAGGCGGCAGGGGATCGAAAGAAAAAGGCAAGTGAAAAAATATGAGGAGCCAAAAATAATTCAAGAAAAGAAAGTTTTATAGTACATAGAGGATGACATGCGGGTCCCATTTAGCAGCAGCGGTATCACCGTTTGAGAGGCGGCAGGGGATCGAAAGAAAAAGGTAAGTGACCAAATATGAGGTGCCAAAAATAATTCAAGAAAAGAAAGTTTTATAGTACATAGAGGATGACATGCGGGTCCCGATTAGCAGCGGTATCACCGTTTGAGAGGCGGCAGGGGATCGAAAGAAAAAGGCAAGTGACCAAATTTGAGGTGCCAAAAATAATCCAGGAAAAGAAAGTTTTATAGTACATAGAGGATGACATGCGGGTCCCATTTAGCAGCAGCGGTATCACCGTTTGAGAGGCGGCAGGGGATCGAAAGAAAAAGGCAAGTGAAAAAATATGAGGAGCCAAAAATAATTCAGGAAAAGAAAGTTTTATAGTACATAGAGGATGACATGCGGGTCCCAGTTAGCAGCAGCGGTATCACCGTTTGAGAGGCGGCAGGGGATCGAAAGAAAAAGGCAAGTGACCAAATTTGAGGTGCCAAAAATAATCCATGAAAAGAAAGTTTTATAGTACATAGAGGATGACATGCGGGTCCCAGTTAGCAGCAGCGGTATCACCGTTTGAGAGGCGGCAGGGGATCGAAAGAAAAAGGCAAGTGACCAAATTTGAGGTGCCAAAAAAAACTCCAAGAAAAGAAAGTTGATTGCACATAGAGGATGACATGCGGGTCCCATTTAGCAGCAGCGGTCTCAACGTTTCCAAGGCGGCAAGGGATCAAAAGAAAAAGGAAGTAGCCGTAAATCGGGGGTCAAAAAATCCAAGAATAGAAAGAATTTTGGTTCATAGAGGATGACATGCGGGACCCATGATCCTGCATCGTAAACGGCTCGTTGAACGAGATGGCGCGATGTAGAAAAAAAACAATGCCAGAGAGGCTGCCATCTGGGCCCTACATCCCTCGGCGGTGCGGATTTGCGTTGACTCGGCCGGCGAACCCGAGATTTCGAGATGCACCACGTCCCGGGCCACCATACGCCACGTTTTGGCCGCTTTCGTCGGGCTAGGTGGCCTCAAAAACGAGAAAAAAAAAAGTTTTGACATGCACCACGGAGGGACCAAAATCGTCGGCCATGGTACACCAGCAACCACGGCGCGACTTCAACTTCGTCGGCCATGGCAACTTTTCTTGTAGTGAAGGAGTCCCTAGTAAGCCTCTTGTATAACTAGCTTGTTGATTAATGGATGATCATGGTTTCGTGATCATGAACATTGGATGTTATTAATAACAAGGTTATGTCATTAGGTGAATGATATAATGGACACACACCCAAATGAGCGTAGCATAAGATCAAGTCATTAAGTTCAATTTGCTATAAGCTTTCGATACATAGTTGCCTTAGTCCTTCGACCATGAGATCATGTAAATCACTTACATCGGAAGGGTACTTTGATTACATCAAACGTCATTGCGTAAATGGGTGACAATAAAGGTGGGATTAAGTATTCGGAAAGTGTGAGTTGAGGCATATGGATCAATAGTGGGATTTGTCCATCCTGATGACGGATAGATATACTCTGGGCCCTCTCGGTGGGATGTCATCTGATTAGCTTGCAAGCATATGAATGGTTCATAAGAGATCACATACCACGATACGAGTAAAGAGTACTTGTCGGTAACGAGGTTGAACAAGGTATGGAGATATCGATGATCGAACCTCGGACAAGTAAAATATCGCGTGACAAAGGGAATCGGCATCGTATGTAAATGGTTCAATCGATCACTAAGTCATCGTTGAATATGTGGGAGCCATTATGGATCTCCAGATCCCGCTATTGGTTATTGCTCGGAGAGGAGTCTCGACCATGTCTGCATAGTTCGCGAACCGTAGGGTGACGCGCTTAAGGTTCGATGTCGCATAAGTAGATTCGGAATATGAGATGGAGACCGAAATTTGTTCGGAGTCTCGGATGGGATCCAGGACATCACGAGGAGGTCCGGAATGGTCCGGAGAATAAGATTCATATAAGGGAAGTCATTTTCCGGGGTTCGGAAAAAGTTTCGGTGTTTGACCGGAGCTTCTAGAAGGTTCTAGAGGGCCACCGCTGGGCCCACCACCCCGGGAGGGACCACATGGGCCAAGGGAGTGCAGCCTAGCCTAATGGGCCAGGGGCACCAAGCCCTCAAGGCCCAGCCGGCCAGCCCCCCTAGGGATAAGATCAAATCCCGGAGGATAAGATCAAATCCCTAAAATCGAGGGAGCAACTTTGGAAGGGGAAGCAAACTAGGAAGGGGATGATTTCGGATCCCCCCTTTCCTTCTGTGCAATGGTGGGGCCCAAGGGGCTGCCTTGGCCGCCCCTCCCTCTATAAATAGAGGAGAGGGGCAGCCGACCATTTTCCCCGTGACACACCAAAGTCTGCCGCCCCCTCTCTCCTCCACCGCTAGTCTGCTCCGGCTTGGCGAAGCCCTGCAGCTTTTCTCCTCCACCACCACCACCACGCCGTCGTGCTGCTGGGATTCCGAGGGGATCTACCACACCTCCGCTGCCCGCTGGAACGGGGAGAGGACGGGCTTCATCGACACCGTACGCGCGACCGAGTACGGAAGTGCTGCCGGATTGCAGCACCGGGGACGATCGTCTACATCAACAACGAGATCTGATCTCGTAGGCTTTGGAAATCTTCAAGGGTTAGTATCTTATCAATCTCGTTGTTTCGATCTTGTAGATTAGATCTTGGGTGTTCCATAGATTAGATCTTGGATTTATTCGTCTTGCGGTAGGAAAATTTTTGTTTTCTATGCTACGAACCCCTTCAGCGGCCGCCGAGGCCTGCGGTGCAGCGCGGAGGTGTCGAACCCGCCAGATCGGGTGGCGGCGGTGCCGGCCATGGCGCGGAATCCAGGCGCCCCCCGTCGAGCTGGTGCTGCACGGTGGTGAAGGACGGAAGCAGCCGGAGGTTGGGGGCGTCGAGGTTCGCGCGGCTCCCGCCCTTTCTCCGCAGTGGTGATGGAGGTGGCCGGCGCGGCTTGCAGCGGCGGCGGGAAGCGGACAGCCCTGCGCGCACCCGGCGGCGGCAGCGCGGCCACGAGGCCTCGCCGCTCGGCCTCCCACCCGCTGGTCTGCTCCCGGAGGCTGGCCTTGAGGTCCTCGTGCGCCGCACAGAGGTGCCGGGACGCCCGCTCCTTCTCCGGGAGCTTGGCGTTGAGGTCGTCGGTCAGGTCTATGGAGGCGGAGAGCGCGTGGTCCTTGGCAGCGAGCTCGAATAGAGAAATGTGTGGCTTGGAGAGAGATGCGGAGAGGATAAGGCGCAGCGGTTAAAAAGGGGGACATGCGATTTTTTTATCGGGGTGACACAATTTTTTTATTACAAATGTCATCTCACGGACAACTAACACCGTTAGACACGTGTCACTCTCTTACCGCGTGCTCACGTACCCATGTGATCACCGGGCTTCATCCGGTCTCCAATTTATGGATCATAGTGAGATCATATGTTGTTAACAAAACGAAATTATACGTGTATGCTTCAAAATCGGCTCAAATTTCCTTAAAATTTAGGAAATATTACAACAGAAAATTTGCATGAAATTTAAACTATATTAAACTTAATGATAACTTGAACCTAGTCCTCGTTCGAGGGCACAACTCCGATGTTGTCCTTGGCCTCAGACAACCGCAAGACCACCTCGAGGCCTGACGTGTCCTCTGGGTTGTGCGGCAGTAGGGGCAGCTCCGGAGACTGCTTCATCTGGTTCGTCGGCTTGTCGTGGAATGGTTCGGTTCAATCGACGTCTTCAGATGCTCCTCCATCAAGGCCACCTCCAAATCTTCAACCGTCTCACGAATGGCGGCCAAGAACCGTGTGGCGTGTTCTCCGGTTCTCCCTCCTCCCTAGGTGGTGTGTAGCACCGCGGTAACAACAACTCTAGCTCCAGCGGCGGCGTCTGCTGGTTAATCTCCAGCTCATCGTCAAGGAGGTCGTCGGAGAGGTCGCCAGAGAGGTCGCTCCAATCGACGACGTCCTCAGACTCCTCATCCAACAACAAGGCTAGATCCAACACTTGTGATGACTCACGAATGGCGGCCAAGAACCCCGACGTGTCGTCTGGGTCTCCTTCGCGAGGTGGGATGATGTAGCCAGCCGACACTTGCCTTTGCTTGGGCAAAGGCAACGCCGACGAGCCCGTCGGTGTTTCCGGCGCGTCCCTTCCATTAGCTTCATAGTAGCGGGCAAGAACGACTCCCACAGTACGGCCGCTCCAACATCGACGTCACTCGATCTCGTTCTTCTCGGGCCAGTGAAGTGGTTGCACACGGAGACTTGCTCCTCGACGAACTTTTCGTCCCACCATGGTATTTTGAGTGTGTACCGAGATTCCTGCCGCTCCTATGGCGACATCGTCGCCCAGCGTTAGCACACCTCGATGTCGTGGTCGCAGTCGGCTGCGGGAATCGGCGGCACGGGCATGCCTCCAAGGTTCAGCACCCAGCTAGTAGGCAGTCTGCAATTCGGCGGCGTGGCGATCCAGTGGTCGGCGAGCGAGAGCGCCTCCTTAGTGCGGAGATTGTAACGGGCGCCGCATCCTACGTCATGGCTAGATCTAGCCTCGTGGTCATTCCTCCGGTGCAGCATGAAGGGAGTGGCGTGGAGAAGCAGTGGATATGGGGAGAGAAGCAATCAAGCGAAGAGAGTAGCGCCGGCGTGGTATGGAATAAATGGAGGGTGGGGGTGAGGTACCTACGATGTAGGCATCTTTCTTGTTCGACGATACTAAACATCACGACTAACCGTTGGAACCAAAACAACGAAAATAATGCAGGCTCGTCAGTGTTCTATATCTAACCAGTGACACTCAATCAAAACAAATATGGTTCTAGCTTCCGAAAAGAACAAGCGACGGAGATTTCCTGCCACTCTGCCATAGACCCGTGACGCATGGAACTAATGCACTATCAGCGCTTTTTTCAGCCCCCAGATCGGGTCCGGAAGGAAGAACCAACGATGGTTTTTTGTTTTGCATATCACTGGTATGCATTGCGGAGACTAGTTCATGAGCTACCGCTGGCATTTTTTTTTGCCTTTTAGTGGTTCGGCTTACCACTGTCGGACTTTTTTTTTTGCGTCATGCAAGTAGTTACGGCTATAAGCCTTTTCCCAAGGGTGATATATTCGTAGAATACACAAGGATCATTATGGGCATCCATGTCCCCTGGTGATCATTTCTATGTTGTTCTTGAACTGTAGGGAAACACGCTTAAGGGTTCATCGACCTTGAGATGCTTTTCGATTCATTAGATACATCGAAGAATGGAGAAGAGAGAACCGAAAGGGTTCTGAAGTTGTTAGAATCGTGATTTTCAATCGGATCGGAACCTCTATGGCAGGATCGCAAACCGTAGGATCTTAACTTTTAGAACTGTAAAATCTTAGATTCTACTTAGCAGAATCATTGAATTGTTCCACTCAATTTTTGTCCTAATGTCGTAGAATCGTATAGTAGAATCATGATTCTGACAACTATACTTCCGGGAGAACCCGAAGGATGTTACGAGTGGTTCAAGAGTCGGATCACCAGGAATTAAATAATATGTATTATATATTAATTACATGAATTAATATTTAGTTATGTATTTTATTTAATAATAAAAGGCAGCCCACCCTTAATGGGCCCCTCACCGAGGGAAGCCCGTTAGGGGCCTGGCCAAGCCCCCAAGTGGATAAGGTGGGTGCGGCTAGGGTTTGGGATTTGGACCTTGGCCCATGTTGGCCGGCGCCCCCTCCCACCTCACCTAGGTCTGGCCGCACCCCTCCTCCACTCCCCCTCTCTAGTTCTCTCTCTCGCGTGTGGTTCCTCGAAGAGTTGCACAGGGAGGGAGTTTACTCCACCTAGTATGTGGGAGCGCTGCTGGGATTCAGATCCACAAGATCTACTTCCGCAACCTTAGCTTGATCTAAGACCGGGAGTCGTCATTGAGCAACGTATGTGTGCGGAACTACGAGGTGCTGCACTTGACATTGTACCAGGAGGATTGAACTCGACCCTGAGGTCGGCGATGAGTACGACTACATCATCCACGCTCTAGCGGAACGTTAACCGCTTTTGGTCGACGAGGGTACGTCACCGAAACCATCTCTGGTACGACATTACTCCAAGATAGGTATGGGCATTTGGGATGGGCTAGTTAGAATTTTTTGTTTTATGCTAACCCTACACGGATATCCCCCTTGAAACTTAAACTTATCCTACTATCTAGGAGGTACCACTTGGTCAAAAACCAAACGGGCGGGGGGGGGGGGGGGGGCAGAGATTTTGGCCCCTACAAATGTGGCAACAACCAGAAATTTGAGGTTCTTTCCTCTCCATTACTTTGATACACACACCAAAAACCTGAAAACATATACTCCCTTCATCTCGAAAAGAGAGTTTCTCAACTTTTTCTAGATACAGATGTATCTATAACTAAAATATGTCTATATACCTTTGTGAAAGTTCAGAGATGGTAAACTAGGTGAGGCAACCTAGATGATAATGCAAGTATCTCAAGCACAAAGGCTTTCACATGATATATAACACAAGTAAAGAGTTCAGTTAGAGATAACCGAAAGCACGCAGAGACGAAGATGTATTCCTGTGTTTCCTTCCTTTACAAGAAGGTACGTCACGTTTGGAGAGGTGTGAGATCCCACGAAGGATTTTCCAAGCGCCACGAAGGCTCACCTTCTTCTCCAAGCTTATCCCATGAAGGAATAGCCCTTTCACTTGTGGTAGACTTTGAGGCCGCCTCCAAACCTTCACAATCTTTGTCAGGAGCAAATCCACAGCACAGATGCTTCCAGACGATTTTGCCCACCTAGGGTTTCTAAGAAACCCTAGAGAGCAGGTATCTTGAAGAATACAAGGGGGAACCGGATTTGGCTCGGTGAGACTATAGATCAAGACCTCCTCTAGCTTTTCCCCGGAGGGGTTTGAGTTTGGGTGGAGGAGGAGGGAGATCTGAAGCTTTTGGTGCTTTCAATAATGGAGTATGGGAGAGCTCAAGAACAAAGTATAGTGTAGTGTCTGACTGTTCTGAGGTAAGTGAAGGGGTATTTATAGTCCAAGTCAAAATCCAGCCGTTGGAGAAGGTCCAGCTCAGCTTTTGGTCGAGGTGGCCGGTCTGCCGGGCCAGGCGCCAACCAGCCGGTGAGATTCCCGATCTTGCCGGGCCACAGGCCGGGCCGACCGGTAGCTGCCGGGCGTGGTGCCGGGCCGGCACCGGGCGAGCGTTGCCCACTTCCTGTATGGTGTCCGCTGTGCACCGGCATAGGAGCCGGCCTAGGCCAGGCCGGCCGTCAGGGACTGGGCGGGGCGCCGGGCGGGCATCGGGCGCATGCATCCAACACCCTGGAATGTGTCTGGTGTGCACCAGCAACACAGACGGCCTACGTCGTGCCAGCCGGCAGCACACCCGGTGCCGTCAGGCCAGGTGTCGGGCAG
This sequence comes from Lolium perenne, assembly GCF_019359855.2. Classification (NCBI taxonomy): domain Eukaryota; kingdom Viridiplantae; phylum Streptophyta; class Magnoliopsida; order Poales; family Poaceae; genus Lolium; species Lolium perenne. The sequence continues at coordinate 107,299,924 of NC_067248.2, forward strand.
ATGAAAATAGTGTCCCTCTTTCATCGAATTGGGGGTCTCCCTTCACCTTCTAGGTCCATTGATACACCAATATGCTTGATGAACTAAAACATGGCGATAATCGTGTAGACACGCATTAGTCCAATACTCTAGCTACGGTTTCTAGTGGTTTCAGAGAAGTTTTTCTTTACCTACAGACTTGTTCAGAGTGCGGACCGCAGGTTGCAGATTGCCCCGTCTGTCGAAGGCCAATTGATACAAGAGTAAAACTATATTAGCAACTTCCTATGCCTAACTAGGTTTGATTGAAGTACCTGCATGCTGGAAGTTATAATCCATGGAAAAGAAAAGAATACCGCTATACTTGTTGTAATGTACATATGTTTAATAAAGCTAACTGTGAAGGAGGAAAATAACAATTCTGTACGCTCTCTGTTACGTGTCATCAGTTTTCTGATTTCTGGTTGCCTGAACTTTTTGAAAATCTCAATCACACAAATAGCAAACTACTAAGATTAGAAATTGTTGGAAAATGGTAGTGCAGTTTTTCTTCTGCAAGTAATACTTGCAGTGAGGTTGAAATGAAGATAGTTGGATGTTCATAAAAGCCTTATAAAAGTAGTTGAAATTTTTATTTTTCTTTCTAAAATCAAGCAACATATTCTAGACAAGCCCAATAAGTGGACTACTCACACATAATTGGATGAACAATACTAAACATTGTATAGCAAATTTCAAAGAGGTGAATGATGAGTCTTATGATGCCGCCAATCGAATATTGAATCAAGATTACAAGTCGATGGAGAGGGGATGAAGGTGTTGATAAAGCGTTGAAGTTTATGGTGGTAGCTTCAAGGCTTCGGTGGAGATGAGATCCAATGTGGTGGCGGAATGAGATTTTTCTCTCCGTGTTTTCGTCAAATGCCTTGGGTCCATCCATAGTTTATATTGGGTTTGACGAGGCAGAACCATCAACACATGGTACAGTCATCTGGTATGGGCAGGGATGACCGTACCATGGGTCGTTAAGTCTTGAGTTGATTATCTCGCGGCCCTGGTTGACTTGGTGATGATTCCAGGCCGCAATTCTTCATTAAATACCCTTGATTTTCCTCCTATTTGCTTCCATTTATGCACAAAATAATTAAAGCAGAGGATTTGCACATCTAAGTGTGAATTAGCATTTATTAATAGACATTGGAAGATATGCATACTGTAACGAAATATTCCGATTTAGATGGAGATAATTTGATCGTTTTCACGAGCCATCAATGGTATCCTCCAATCGTTCCAGGTCACCCGTCGCGATCTAGGAGAGGCTTGTGAAGGGCAAGCAGAAGAACCTTAAGTGTGACTTACTCCGCGCGCATGAAGAGGTGAAGTTGTTCTAGGCCACGCCTCTTGTAACCGGCCAGTTCATGGAGATGGTCGATGGTAACAGCGGTATCATGGGTCCACCACCGATAGAAGCTACTACCTGCCGATCCTCAGCATCATCGATCATGAGCCGCTCATGCCGTCGGCATAGGTCGCCCTACACCGTGATTCTAACAGGCGGGCTCGAGCGCCTCACTACTCAGGCCATCGGAGAAACCCAACGTCGTGCACTCTGACATCGGAGGATGATACCCAAAAGCAAGTAATTCGTGAGGCCGTCGAGCTGCCTCAGTTTTCCGAAATGATGTCAGAGTCTGAACAGTTGTTATTTAGTTTCCTCATATGTTCTAATGATTTGAACAATATGTTTTATCAGCCCGTTAATGTAGATTGGTCAGACTTGACGGACTTCTTATGAACACAATCCATGCTTAATGCTTTTATGATATATGTACCGTGTCAATTTTTCGAAATTTTCTTGTTCATTTTGAATCTGCAATACCCATAATTGCAGTTTGTACTCTATTTTGTAGCCATGATCATTGATCTTGCTGCCTCTATTCAACTACGTACATGGCGTTGTCTTCAATTTGTGGATCATAGTGAGATCATATGTTGTATTCTTAACAAAACGAAATTATACATGTATGCTTCAAAGTCGGCTCGAATGTTGTTAAAATTTAGGAAATATTACAACAACAAATTTGCATGAAATTAATGTTAGAGATATAAAACAGTCCTCCGTAAGTCCTCCGTATCCCCTCTCTCTCTCTCTATACCTTCGATCAAGGGTACGGTTCCACCCCAAACTTTCACATGGTATCAGAGCGGCTCCTCCGCCTGACCTAGCTGTCGCAAAACTCCATCGCCGCCGCCGCTTATCTCAGCCGCCGCCACGTCAAGCCTCGCCGCCGCTGCTGCTATACGCAGTCGCCGCCGCCACACCAAGCCCAGCCGCCGCCGCCGCAGCTCTTTCCTGCCGCCGCCCTCAAAACCCAAAACCCTAGACACAAGCCAGAAACCAGAAACCAAAAACCAAAACCAAAAACCAATCTCTCTCTGCCGCTGTCGTCCGCTTGACTGTTGCCGCCTGAGATCGAGCAAGAAAAATCAAAAACCCCGTCGCTGCAAATCTTCTGTCGCCGCGATCAAGCCTCATGGCCTCCTCTTCTTCGCCAACGACGGCTCTGGCCGCCACTCTTGGTGCTCCCCCAGCCCAGCTGCTCACCCGGGAGAACTCTCTGGTTTGGAAAGCCTTGGTCATCCCAGCTCTTCGCGGTGCCCGCGTTCTGGAACTGGTTGAAGGGGCCGATAGAGCACCAGATGAAGAGATCGAAGTGGAAGACTCCAATGGCAAGAAAGCTATTGTCGAAAATCCCAACTATTCTTCTTGGATTGCTCGTGATCAGCAGGTTCTCCGCTGGCTCCTCAATGCTCTGTCTCCAGACGTTCTTGTTCATGTCATTGGGTTGGACACATCTACCAAAGTCTAGGCCGCCCTCAACTCCCATGTTTCTGCTGCCTCCAAGTCTCGAGTGCAACAGCTCCGTGGCGCACTCAATGACACCAAGAAGAATGACCTTTCTGCCGAGAAGTACTTCGCAAAGATGAAAACCTTCGCTTCTCAACTTGCCGCTGCGGGCAAACCATTGGATGACGATGAACTTATATGGTATGTTCTTAATGCTCTTGGCACCCCATATAACAACCTTATCACCGCCGTTCGAGCAAACACGGCCACCTCCCTGTTGAAAGTGCATGGAGCCCCCATGTGTGATTTTGGTAATTAATGACAATCCCTATGGACTAATGTTTGCATTGAGTTATATTTGTAGGAGTTGTCCAATAGGCAATGCTTGAACCATATGTTGGCTTCAAGATTGCAATAAGAAGCAAATGAAGAAGATCAAGTGTCAAGTATGTCTTGAAGATGAAGATGAAGAGAGCCCTCAAAGTTAACTTCAAGACATCAAACGAAATGAGGTGTAAGTTCAAGACGAGCCAACTCGAAGAGATCATATGCTTGAAGCTTGCCATGAAGAAATGAAGTGTAAGTTCAAGATGAGCCAACTCGAAGAGATCATATGCTTGAAGCTTGCCATGAAGAAATGAAGTGTAAGTTCAAGATGAGCCAACTCGAAGAGATCATATGCTTGAAGCTTGCCATGAAGAAATGAAGTGCAAGTTCAAGGTGAGCCATCTCAAAGAGATAATTTGCTTGAAGCATGCTCTCCATATGGTGTTCATGGATATGTGAAGATGCGCCGAATAAGAAGCTCTCCCATGATGGATTATGGGGGAGCAATCCACAAGACTTCGTCAAGCAAGCACAATCAAGAAATGCGTTCCATCTTGTTGCGGTCAAGATCATCATCATCGAGCTCAAGTGGAATGCACAAGTATAAGGTTTGCTCTTGATAGGGTTCTTTGTCACCGGTCTCATAGTGTAGTTGGAGACTGGTTTATAGTTTAGTTGCCGTACTATCAAGAGGGCTCTCGAGTGAGTAACTCGATCGTATCGTTCAGAGAGAGCTCAAACCTTTGCATCCTTGCATCATCTTTCTTGGTTGTTATTTGGATCTTATCCATGTGATGTTTTAGAGCTTGTGCTTATTCTCATGACAAGCTCTAGTTCATCGAAAACAGATTTTGCATAGATCACTTGTTGCGTTTTCGAGTTTGGTGATTTTCTCGGTTTCTCGTGTTGAGGTGTTGCACCACTAAATATAATAGAAAATCATCCCCCACTTGTTTCCATATTTTCACTTTTTGTTGGGTAAGCTCTTGTCGTCCTCTTTCCAACAAAATTAGTTCACTCAATTCGGAGCTACCAATCTTAAGTTTTGGAGTTTACAAGTTTGCCAAGGCCGAATAATCCGGGCCGGATATTTTGCAAATATCCGCCCCCTGAAAATCGGCTAAGGACTTTCTGGCGAGTGGCTCAGTACTCCCCTGGATTAGGGCCGGAATTTTGCCCGGATTTTTCCAGAAGCCGGATTTTCCGGGGGGGGGGGGGGGGATTATCTGGCCCTTACTTAGGCCGGTTTATCCGCCCCCAAATATCCTGCAATGGCTCGATTTTCTTGGGGGGTATAAATACCCCCCTTCTTCCTCCTTGGGCTGGTGCTTCTTCTACCCTCTCACTCCTCCATTGTTCATCTTGAGAAGCTTGCCCTATATCTCTATCCCTCCATGATTCTTGCCTCCTTTTGAGGGAAAAGAGAGAGGAGATCTAGATCCACACTTTGACCAAACCATATCATCTCTTTGTGAGTGAATCTTTGGGATCTAGATCTTGGAGAATTTTGTGTTCTCCTCTTTGTTCTTCCTCTCTTATTCTCCCAATAGCTTTTGTAGCTTTGTTGGAATTTGAGAGAGAAGGACTTGAGCATCTTTGTGGTGTTCTTGCCATTGCATTTGGTGCATCGGTTTGAGTTCTCCACGGTGATTCGTGGTGGTGAAAGCAAGAAGGTTGTTACTCTTGGGTTCTTGGAACCCTAGACAGATTCTAGGCCTTTGTGGCGATTTGTTGGGAGCCTCCAATTAAGTTGTGGAAGTGTGCCCCAACCTTTGTGTAAGGCCCGGTTTCCGTCTCGAAGGAAATCCCTTAGTGGAACCGTGACCTAGGCCTTTGTGGCGAGGGTCACCGGAGATTTAGGTGAGGCGCCTTCGTGGTGCTCGGTGTGTGGTGTGACTACCGCATCTTGGGGTGAAGCCTTTGTGGCGTTGGTGTGCATCGAGCAACCCATCTCAAGGTGAAGCCAATTGTGGCGTTCAGGAGCACTAAGCCACCGCACCTCTCCACCGGAGATTAGCACTCGCAAGAGTGTGAACTTCGGGATAAATCATCGTCTCCCGCGTGCCTCGGTTATCTCTATACCCGAGCTCTTTACTTATGCACCTTAATTTGTGATAGCCATCGTGCTTGAAGTTATATATCTTGCTATCACATAGTTGTTTGTATTGCTTAGCATAAGTTGTTGGTGCACATAGGTGAACCATAGTATATAGGCTTTGGGCTTGACAAAGTAAACTCTAGTTTTATTCCGCATTTGTTAAGCCCATCTCGTAAAAGTTTTAAACCGCCTATTCACCCCCCCTCTAGGCGACATCCGTGTCCTTTCACATGTCCGGCCTCTTTGACCAGGTCCAAGCATATGATCGCCTGCACAAAACCGATGACATCGGATTCTCCTCTTCTGCCAATGTGGCACGCCGTGGTGGACCTCCCCCTCGCGGCCAGGAACCTCGTCACCGTGGACAAGAGCGCTGGCGTGATGATCGTGGGCAGGAACGTTGGCGTGACAATGAGTGTGGTCAAGATCATTGGCGGGATGATCGCTCCCGTCAAGGCTATGATGATCGTGATCGTGGGCGTGGTGATGATCGTCCTCGGCAACAAGATCGCCGTGATGATCGTGACCGTGGTCGTCGTGATGGAGGAGGCTACCAAGGTCGGAGATATGATGATGATCGCTCACGCCGCCGCAATGACAGGGACAGCAATGGGCGCCCTTGGCGTCAGCCTACTCCCTTCGTCGACACAATATGTCAAATCTATACTATCCATGGACATCCTGCAAAAGAGTGCTGGTGGCGCTATGGTGATGACCGTGGTGATAACGGGGATCGTAGCAATAAGGGAGCTAACTTTGCCTCTCATGGAGTTGACACAAATTGGTATTATGACACGGGAGCCACTGATCATATCATAGGAGAGTTAAACAAGCTCACTACCCATGACACCTTCAATGGACACGATCGTGTTCGTACAGCTGAAGGGACATGTATGCACATTAGTAACATTGGTCATTCAGTTTTGCGCACTCCTCATAATTCTTTCACTCTTAATGACATCCTTCATGTTCCAAGTGCATCAAAAAATCTTTTATCAGTGCATAGGTTTACTCTTGACAACCATGTCTATATTGAATTTCATCCTTTCTTCTTTTTGATCAAGGACCAAGCAACACGAAGAATTCTGTTTGGAGGTCCCTGCCATGGAGGTCTTTATCCCTTGATGCCCATCTTCAATGAGTCCTCCAAGCATGCTTTCATCACAATAAAGCCATCGTCCTCTACATGGCATCGTCGTCTAGGACATCCATCTTCATTTGTCGTTCAACAAGTTCTTAGGAAAAATAAAATAGCTTACACCCCAAAGATCACCCCATATGTTTGTGATTCTTGTCAGCTAGCCAAGAGTCATCAGTTACCATATCCTAGTTCCACCAGTAGATCTACTGTTCCATTAGAACAAGTTTTTTCTGATGTATGGGGTCCTGCTCCCCTCTCTATTGGGAAACATGCCTATTATGTAAGCTGTATTGATGATTTTAGCAAGTTTACTTGGATATATTTCCTTAAAAAGCGTTCTGATGTTCATCAAGCTTTTCTTCAGTTTCTGAAATATGTTGAGCGCAAATTTGATAGAAAAATTATCACTATGCAAACTGATTGGGGAGGGGAATATGAAAAACTTAACACCTTCCTTAAGCAAGTTGGTATCTCTCATCATGTATCATGACCTCATGCCCATCAACAAAATGGCTCCGCTGAAAGAAAACACCGTCACATAGTTGAAGTTGGTCTTGCTTTACTTGCCAATGCATCCATGCCATTGAAATATTGGGATGAAGCTTTCCTCACAGCCACTTTTCTTATAAATCTTCTTCCTAGTAAAGTCATCAATTCTGATACTCCTGTTGAACGACTTCTTCATACTACACCAAACTATGATGCTCTTCGAACGTTTGGTTGTGCATGTTGGCCAAATCTTCGACCATACAATACACGCAAACTTGCTTTTCGTTCAAAGCGATGTGTTTTTCTAGGCTACAGTCCTCTTCACAAGGGTGTCAAGTGTCTTGATATATCTACAGTCCGTGTTTACATCTCACGAGATGTTGTTTTTGATGAAAACATGTTTCCTTTTGCTTCTCTTCATCCAAATGCCGGTGCACTCCTTCGAAAAGAAATTCTTCTTCTACCTTCCAATTCATCCGTTTTGTCTGAGGGTGTGCTACAAACTGATGATCATATGTTTCCTATTGTGCCTGTCACTGATGCCTTACATGCAGATGAAGAAACAGAAAGAAATTCGAGTCCAAACAGTGAAGAAATGACCTCAAATGAGCAAGAATCAAGTTCGGGGGAAAAAGACGAACTAGGCACACACTTTTCTGCAGATTTACCTCGTACCTCGTCTCCCGTGCAAGCTGATCCCGAGGAGGATCCTCGTCCTGCCCCTGATGCCTCTCCATCCACTCCGGTGTGCTCCCGCCCGTTGCGTGTCTACACGCGCAGGGCATGGTCCCCGTCGCGGGATCCACCCCAGGACCACGACAGCGACAGGCTGTCCCCCACCGGCCATGTGGGCAGCAGCAGGGCTGCTCCCGACAGCAGCGACCAGCTTTCTGCTGGCGTCAGCAGGGACAGCGTCAGCGCCAGCTCCGAGTCAGCTACGGCCATGTCACCGCAATCATCAGGGCAATCATTGCCTCTGGATGATCCCGAGGAAGATCCTCCTGCACATGATTCTGATGTTGTTTTGTCTGGATCTTCTGTGTCGTCCTCCACTGCTGCACCTCCTGTGGCTCGTACGCAAACTCGGCTTCAAAAAGGTATCAAACACCCCAAAATTTATACGGATTGTACTGTGCGATATGGTTTACTTGTATCTACAGATGAACCACGTTCTTTGGCCGAGGCTCTTGGTGATTCTCACTGGCGCAAAGCAATGGAAGAAGAACATGATGCTTTACTGAGAAATAATACATGGCATTTAGTTCCTTCAAGTTCTAGTGAAATTTGATAGATTGCAAGTGGGTTTATCGTATCAAGAAACATGCAGATGACACTATTGACAGGTACAAAGCTCGTCTTGTTGCAAAAGGGTTTAAACAACGATATGGTATTGACTATGAAGATACTTTTAGTCCTGTTGTGAAGGCTGCTACTATTCGAATAGTATTAGCAATTTCAGTTTATAGAGGTTGGAATTTGAGACAGCTAGATGTCAAGAACGCGTTTTTGCATGGTGTTTTTGAAGTCTATATGAAACAACCACCTGGTTTTGAAGATCCTAATGCTCCTGACTATGTTTGCAAACTTGACAAAGCTTTGTATGGCTTGAAGCAAGCTCCACGAGCATGGTACTCTCGCCTCAGTTCAAAACTGCATGATCTTGGCTTTGTTCCTTCAAAAGCAGATACCTCTTTGTTTCTGTTTCACAGAGGAGGAGTTACTATTTACATTCTGATCTATGTTGATGATATAATAGTTACCAGCTCCTCTGATGGTGCTATTTCTTCTCTCCTTCGACAATTGAATGAAATTTTTTCTATCAAAGATCTTGGTGAGCTACATTATTTTCTAGGCATTGAAGTGAAGAGATCTCCTAATGGTTTGCTGTTAACACAAGAAAAGTATGCATCTGATTTGCTTGGCAAGCTTGGTATGACAGATTGCAAACCTCTCCTACACCATTATCCACTACTGATCCTCTGTCTCTTGTTGTTGGGGATCCTCTTGGCTCAGAAGATAGTACTAAATACAGAAGTATTGTTGGAGGTCTGCAATATCTTACTCTTACTAGACCAGATTTGGCTTTCTCAGTTAGCAAAGTATGTCAGTTTCTTCATGCTCCCACCACTGCTCATTGGACTGCAGTCAAGAGAATCATGCGCTATGTTAAAGATACAATTAGCATTGGCATAAATTTTTAGCCCTCTACTTCTACACTTCTTAGTGCTTTTTCAGATGCAGATTGGGCTGTATGCTTGGATGATAGGCATTCTACTGGAGGTTTTGCTGTTTTTCTAGGACCAAACTTGATTTCTTGGAGTGCTAGAAAACAAGCCACTGTCTCAAGGTCAAGTACAGAAGCAGAATATAAGTCACTGGCTAATGCCACAGCTGAGATGATATGGGTTGAAGCTCTTCTTAAAGAACTTGGTGTGAAGTTACGAGAGAAGCCATGTCTTTGGTGTGATAATTTGGGTGCAACATTTTTGTCTACAAATCCAGTGTTTCATGCTCGTACAGAGCACATTGAGATAGATTTTCATTTTGTTCGGGAAAGAGTTGCAACAAAGAAGTTGGCTATCAAGTTTATTTCTAGCAAGGATCAAGTTGCAGATGGTTTTACTAAGACTCTTCCTGTTAGAAATCTTCATGAGTTTAGGCGTAATCTAAATCTTGTACCAAGCTTAGATTAAGGGGGGCTGTTAGAGATATAAAACAGTCCTCCGTATCCTCTCTCTCTGTACCCTCGATCAAGGGTACGGTTCCACCCCAAACTTTCACAATTAAAACTATATTAAACTTGATGATAATTTGAACCTAGTCCTCGTCATCGCAGGGCAGCATTCTGATGTTGTCCTTGGCTGCAGACAACCACAAGACTGCCTCAAGGCTCGGCGTGTCCTCTGGGTTGTGCGGCAGCAGGGGCAACTCTAGGGCTGCTTCATCTAGTTCTTCGGCATGTCGTGGAATGGTTCGGTCCAATCGACGTATTTAGATGCTCCTCCATCAAGGCTAGCTCCAACTCTTCCACTATCTCACGAATGGCGGCCATGAACCGTGTGGTGTGTGTTCTCCCTGCTGCCTAGGTGGTGTATAGCACCGCAGTAGCAACATCTTTAGCTCCATAGGCGGCATCTGCTGGTTGATCTCCGACTCGTCGTCAAAGAGGTTGTCAGAGAGGTCGCCGAGGAGGTAGGTCCTATCGACGACGTCCTCAGACTCCTCATCCACCAACAAGGCCAGATCCAACACTTGTGATGACTCGCGAATGGCGGCCAAGAACCATGGCGTGTCTCTTGTGTCTCCTTCGCGAGATGGGATGACGTAGCCAGGCAACACTTGCTTTTGCATGGGCAAAGGCAACGCCCACGAGCCCGGCGGTGTTTCCGGCGCGTCCCTTCCGTTAGCTTCATATTAGTGGGCAAGAACAACTCCCACAGTACGGCCGCTCCACCATCAACGTCACTCGATCTCATTCTTCCCAGGCGGTGGATGGGGGCCAGTGAAGCGGTTGCACGTGGCGACGTGCTCCTCGACAAACTTTTCGTCCCACCACGGTCTTTTGAGCGTGTACTGAGGTTCCTGCCGCTCCTATGGAGACATCGTCCCCTAGCGTTAGTACACCTTGATGTTGTGGTCGCAGACGGCGGCGGGAATCGGCGGCACGGGCATGCCTCAAGGCTCGAAACCCAGCCAGTAGGCAGTCCGCAGTTCGGCGACACGATGATCCCGAGGTCGGCGAGCGAGCGCGCCTCCTTAGTGCGGAGATTTTAGCGGGCGCCGCCGCCTCCTACGTCATGGCTAGATCCAACATCGTGGTCATTCCTCCGGTTCGGCATGAAGGGAGTGGCATGGAGAAGCAGTGGAGAGGGGGAGAGAAGCAATCAGGCGAGGAGAGTAGCGCTGACGCGGTATAGAATAAATGGAGGGGACATAGGCATCTTTCTTGTTCGACGATACTAAACGTCATGACTAACCGTCAGAACCAAAACAACGAAAAATAATGCATGCTGGTCATTCTATGTCTAACCAGTGACAACCAAGCAAAACAAATAATGTTCTAGGTTTCGAGAAGAACAAGCAATGGACGTTTCCTGCCACTCTGTCACTGCTTTGTCGTAGACCCGTGCCGCCTGAAAATAATGCACTGTCAGCGCTTTTTTCACGCCCACGGATCGGGTCCGGAAGGAGGAACCAACAATATATTTTTTGTTTTGCGTGTCACCGGTACGAATTGCGGAGACTAGTTCATGAGCTACCGCTGACATTCTTTTTTTTTTGCCTTTCAGTGGTTCGGCTTATCACCGGCGGACTTTAATTTTTGCGCGTGCAAGAAGTTGAGGCTATAAGCCTTTTTCCAATTGTGATATATTCGTAGAATACACATGGATCATGATGGGCATCCAGGTCCCCTTGGGATCATTGATCGGAGAGGCGTCTTGGTTATGTCTATGTTGTTCTTGAACCGTAGGGAAACATGCTTAAGGGTTCATCGACCTTGAGATGATTTTGGATCATCGAAGAATAGAGAAGTGAGAACCAGAAAGGGTTCCGGGAGAACTCGGAGGATGTTCGGAGTGTTTCAAGAGGCATCTCGGATCATCAGGAATTAAATAATATGTATTATATATTAACTAAATTAATTAATATTTAGTTATGTATTTTATTTAATAATAAAAGGCAGCCCACCCTAAATGGGCCCCTCACCGAGGGAAGCCTGTTAGGGGGTTGGCCAAGCCCCCAAGTGGATAAGGTGGGTGCGACTAGGGTTTGGGATTTGGACCTTGGCCCATGTTGGCAGGTGCCCCCTCCCACCTCACCTAGGGCTGGTCGCACCCCTCCTCCGCTCCCCCTCTCTAGCTAGTTCTCTCTCTCTCGTGTGTGGTTCCTCGAAGAGTTGCACAGGGAAGGAGTTTACTCCACCTAGTACGCGGGAGCGTTGCTGGGATTCAGATCCACAAGATCTACTTCCACAACCTTAGCTTGATCTAAGACCGGGAGAAGTCATTGAGGATCGTATGTGTGCAAAACTACGATCTGCTGCACTTGACATCGTACCAGGAGGATTGGAATCAACCCTGGGGTCGGCGACGAGTACGACTACATCATCCATGTTCTAGCGGAACGTTAACCGCTTTCAGTCAACGAGGGTACGTCACTGAAACCATCTCTGTTACGACATTGCTCCTAGATAGGTCTGGGCATTCGGTATAGGCTAGTTAGAATTTTTTGTTTTCTGCTAACCCTACACAGATATCCCCTTGAAACTTAAACTTCAGACCCCTACTAGGAGGTACCTGCAAATGTGGCAACAACCAGAAATTTGAGGTTTTTCCTCTCCATTACTTTGAGAAACACACCAAAAACCTGAAAATATATACTCCCCTGTCTCCAAAAAAGAGATGCTCAACTTTTTCTAGATACAGATGCTATAACTAAATAATGTCTATATACCTTTGTATCTAGACAAAGTTGAGCAGGTTTTTTGGGGGCGGAGAGAGTACTCTAAGACGTAGCATAGACTATAGCCTCAAAGTTTTGTCTTCTCGCGTTTCGGGGGTTCCACAACCATCTTTTCCTTCTTTGGATAAACCTACACAATTAGCACACAGTAAAGTTCTTCTCGTGTTGTCAACAAACTCACAAAACACGTGGAGGAAAGAATTTGCTCTTCCAATAATGTCCACTGATTGTTGATTTTAGACGTGATACCAAGGCGCTTCTGACAAGCGGGATCCATCGTCAGGCTTAGTTGGCAGAAGATGTGTCCGTTGAGGACGACTAAGGGAGGCATCTAACTATTAGGGGGTCATTTTATAAATTTTGGGGTACCTACACGTAAGACTATCTCTCTAACAACCTTAAATATTGTCTCCTCTCCTCTCTTTTTTATTTTTTATTGTTTCCTATTTCTCGCCAAATCACGGAAAATCGTTGCACCCAACCACCGCCTCCTTAACGTCCGAGGGCACCACCCCTCCCCACCCCCATCTTCGTCACTGGCCGTCGGAGCCACCGCCCTCTACCTCAATCCCCAAAAGTTGGCTTCGGGGACCTACTCATCCCGTCTTTGTACCCAATCGCCGGTTCCCATGTAGCGGGCGGCGCAGCGGTATCGACTATATGGGAGTTGCCATCATTTAGGATGAAAGTGGTGCTGGCCTATCGAACTCTGTGGATGCATCAATTGGTGGAGGTTTGGCGCTGGTTGGTGAGCCGCAGACGATCCGGTCAGTGGTGTTGTGGTGATAGTCCGAGCAGATATCAAGGTGTTGTTGCGCAATGCGGAGGCCGGGGCGTTGACCCGCTGCCTAGTGGATCTGGTGGCGTGCGTGGTGTGTAGCGTGACGCTCGTGGAAGAGTATGTAACATCCCATGATTTGAGCTTACATAAAAGACGAAACAGATGTGTGCATTGCATGCATGCATAGAAAATCTGGGGAATGTTCGCGGTTTCAAATAAAGCTTGTCACACTGACTGAAATTTTAGTTGAGTTGATGGAATTGAAGTAGATCATCAAATCAAACGCTACAAACTTCAATGTGACCTTTGATACAATCTTGTTTTGGGTACAGGTGATTTGATCTAAAGGGTTAGATCAAATGGAATTAAAACTGATAAAACAACATAAGAATAATATATCAAATTCCATATCCTCTAAAAAGATCATGATATGGTATTTATGGTCAACAACACATGGATAACTTTTCAACTACAAATCAATGAATATGAAGATGGAGAAAACATTCTTGACTCATCTTTTCCATGGCTTATACCAAAACAATGTTCCTACCATGATCCTCATGGTATTTCTTCCTCACAATATTCATGAATTCTTGACAAGTTGATCAACACTAGTCTTGTTCCCTAGTTTCCACTTATTAGATTCTTCTCTATCCAAATTTATATACATCAAACCCTAGAGAAGAGAGAGGTCTATACTATTAGAGAAGAAATGTCAACACTTGAGATCAAACCCTATGATATACTCCATTTTATTGAGGAGTGGTAAGGTAACACAAGAACCACATCCTTGACATTAAGAAGTAAATAAGATACTAATCCAAGCTAAGCTAGCCAAGTGGAAAACAAACGTATATACTAAGGAGGCCTTGTGAGGACATCATAAACCCTACAATAAGCCCTGCCTATATAATAAATCTCAAGCTAAAGTGTCACACTCAAGCAAATTGAGCAAGCACTTGATCTTGGATATGGGGGTCAACTCTTCTTAGTGAAACCTTTGGTAAGCTAAAACGCTAATTATCACCATTTGGTGTAGACTATAGACCCTTTAGAATCATTATCAAGATTAAGTCCTTAGGAGCAAGGATCTATCAATAATAACTTGAGTATATAAATAAATGCCTATAGTGGTAAATAAATACCTTAATAACAAATCCCAAGAATCATATATGAATATGAATTCTAATAAATTATAAGATGGTAAGAAGATATCATTCATCATAAGAAACAACATGAAAGGTAGTAAGTAAACACTAGACCTTTCTCAACACCATTAGTAATGAAGGTAATGCATTATACCAAAAACCTTGCCTAGCCAAGCACCTATGACAACCTTAGTAATATGTTGAAGAAATTATCACCTTATTGTGAGGAAGAGCTGCCCTAGTAAACTCAACATGATATCAATCCACATATATAATCGTGTGTCTATATCTCAATCCTAAATTGAGTATTATTTGGTGATCACAAGTAATCCCTAAAGACCAAACCTTAAACCCTATTACATGAGATATAATTAGTTGTTCAACCCTAGTCCTAAACTCTATGTTTAAACCCCTGAGATTTAACCAAACAATAATTATTAACATCTCAATTAAGTTTGTGAGACAGGTAAATAAATCCTTAATTTTATACCGATTCTAATTCTGATAAAAATATATCTTTATATGGGAGGAATAATAAAGACCTTTAAGAATTCAAGACCACAGTTCTAAGTCATCTTCAAAATGAAGTGCACATACATAATGACCATGAAATCATTTTCTCCAAATAAGAAATCAAGAACTACTCCTAACACTAGAAGTCACTTTTATTTCCACTAATACAAAGAAAGTTCTCAAATAAGATTAGAACATTATTCAAACCCTGATACGTCTCCAACGTATCGATAATTTCTTATGTTCCATGCTACTTTATTGATGATACCTACATGTTTTATGCACATTATATGTCGTATTTACGCATTTTCTGGAACTAACCTATTAACAAGATGCCGAAGTGCCAGTTCCTGTTTTCTGCTGTTTTTGGTTTCAGAAATCCTAGTAACGAAATATTCTCAGAATTGGACGAAATCAACGCCCAGGTTCCTATTTTTCCCGGAAGCTTCCAGATCACCGAAGAGGGGCCAGAGATGGGCCAGGGGGGCCCCACACCACACCTGGGCGCGGGCCCAGGCCTGGCCGCGCCACCTGGTGGTGAGGGCACCCTGGTGCCCCTCCGAGGCTCCCCTTTCGCCTATTTAAAGGTCCTGACCTAAAAACCCCGACAGAGGAAGCCACGGTACGCGAAACCTTCCAGAGCCGCCGCCATCACGAAGCCAAGATCTGGGGGACAGGAGTCTCTGTTCCGGCACCCTGCCGGACGGGGAAGTGCCCCCGGAAGGCTTCTCCATCAACACCGCTGCCATCTCCACCGCCATCTTCATCACCGCTGCTGCTCCCATGAGGAGGGAGTAGTTCTCCATCGAGGCTCGGGGCTGTACCGGTAGCTATGTGGTTCATCTCTCTCCTATGTAATTCAATACAATGATCTCATGAGCTGCTTTACATGATTGAGATTCATATGAGTTTTGTATCACTATTCATCTATGTGCTACTCTAGTGATGTTATTAAAGTACTCTATTCCTCCTCCACGTGTGTAATGGTGACAGTGTGTGCACCGTGTGAGTACTTGGTTTATGCTATGATCATGATCTCTTGTAGATTGGGAAGTTAACTATTGCTATGATAATATTGATGTGATCTATTCCTCCTACATATGCATGAAGGTGACAGTGTGCATGCTATGCTAGTACTTGGTTTAGTCTTTTGATCTATCTTACACTAAAGGTTACTAAAATATGAGCATTATTGTGGAGCTTGTTAACTCCGGCATTGAGGGTTCGTGTAATCCTACGCAATGTGTTCATCATCCAACAAAAGTGTAGAGTATGCATTTATCTATTCTGTTATGTGATCAATGTTGAGAGTGTCCACTAGTGAAAGTCTATTCCCTAGGCCTTGTTCCTAAATACTACTATCACTGCTTGTTACTGTTTTACTGCATTACTACTGCTGCGTTACTACTGCATGTTTACTTCCTACAACATTACTACCATCAACTGCACGCCAGCAAGCTATTTTCTGGCGCCGTACTACTGCTCATACTTATTCATACCACTTGTATTTCACTATCTCTTCGCCGAACTAGTGCACCTATTAGGTGTGTTGGGGACACAAGAGACTTCTTGCTTTGTGGTTGCAGGGTTGCATGAGAGGGATATCTTTGACCTCTTCCTCCCTGAGTTCGATAAACCTTGGGTAATCCACTTAAGGGAAACTTGCTGCTGTTCTACAAACCTCTGCTCTTGGAGGCCCAACACTGTCTACAAGAATAGAAGCACCCGTAGACATCAAGCACTTTTCTGGCGCCGTTGCCGGGGAGGAAAGGTAAAAGGCACTCATACTCCGGTTCCAGGTAACAGTACTTTTCTGGCGCCATTGTGTGTGTGCTCGAAGCTATTTCCTTTAGACTCTGCAATTGCGACATTTGGTTTCTTGTTTACACTAGTTAGGCATAATGGACAACAATGAGCTTTTTATTCTATTTCCTGATTTAAGACATGGATGGTTTGATGCGAAAATTTAAAAACCCATGGAACATATTAATATGAATGCTTTGAACACTATTGTTGCTAATGCTATGGAAGATTCTAAGCTTGGGGAAGCTGGCTTTGATGAGCATGATATTTTTAGTCCCCCAAGCATTGAGGAGAAAATTTACTTTGATGATACTTTGCCTCCTATTTATGATGATTATAATGATAGTAGTCTTTTGTTACCACCTGTTATGGAGGATAAATTTGATTATGATTACAATATACCTCCTATATTTGATAGCTACTTTGTTGAATTTGCTCCCACTACAATTAATAAGAATGACTATGCCTATGTTGGGAGTAGTAATTATTTTATGCATGAGACTCATGATAAGAATGCTTTATGTGATAGTTATATTGTTGAGTTTGCTCATGTTGCTACTGAAAGTTACTATGAGAGAGGAAAATATGGTTGTAAAAATTTTCATGTTACTAAAACACCTCTCTATGTGCTGAAATTTTTGAAGCTACACTTGTTTTATCTTCCTATGCTTGTTACTTTGCTCTTCATGAACTTGTTTATTTACAAGATTCCTATGCATAGGAAGCATGTTAGACTTAAATGTGTTTTGAATTTGCCTCTTGATGCTCTCTTTTGCTTCAACTACTATTTCTTGCGAGTGCATCATTAAAACTGCTGAGCCCATCTTAATGGCTATAAAGAAAGAACTTCTTGGGAGATAACCCATGTGTTTATTTTACTACAGAAATTTTTGTTTTGTTGAGTCTTGGAAGTTGTTTACTACTGTAGCAACCTCTCCTTATCATGTTTTTGTGCCAAGTAAAGTTTCTATGTTAAAGTTGATGTTATATTTGGGATCGCTGCGCAGAAACAGCATTGCTGTCTGTCACGAATCTGGGCACAGTTCTCTGTATAAAATTCTAAAAAATCTGCCAATTTACGAGCGTGATCCTCAGATATGTACGCAACTTTCATTAGTTTTGAGTTTTTCCATTTGAGCAAGTCTGGTGCCAGCTTTAAATTCGTCTTTACGGACTGTTCTGTTTTTGACAGATTCTGCCTTTTATTTCGCATTGCCTCTTTTGCTATGTTGGATTCATTTCTTTGATCCATTAATGTCCAGTAGCTTTATGCAATGTCCAGAAGTGAAAAGAATGTTTGTGTCACCTCTGAACATGTGAATTTTTGATTATGCACTAACCCTCTAATGAGTTTGCTTGAAGTTTGGTGTGAAGGAAGTTTTCAAGGGTCAAGAGAGGAGGATGATATACTACGATCAAGAAGAATGAAAAGTCTAAGCTTGGGGATGCCCCGGTGGTTCATCCCTGCATATTTCAAGAAGACTCAAGCATCTAAGCTTGGGGATGCCCAAGGCATCCCCTTCTTCATCGACAAAGTATCAGGTTCCTTCTCTTGAAACTATATTTTTATTCGGTCACATCTTATGTACTTTACTTGGAGCGTCTGTATGATTTTGTTATTGTTTTTGTTTGAATAAATGATTGTTTGGGAGAGAGACACGCTCCGCTGGTTCGTATGAACACATGTGTTCTTAGCTCATAATATTCATGGCGAAGTTTCCTCTTCGTTAAATTGTTATATGGTTGGAATTGGAAAATGCTACATGTAGTAATTGCTAAAATGTCTTGGATAATGTGATACTTGGCAATTGTTGTGCTCATGTTTAAGCTCTTGCATCATATACTTTGCACCCATTAGTGAAGAAATACATAGAGCATGCTAAAATTTGGTTTGCATAATTGGTCTCTCTAAGGTCTAGATAATTTCTAGTATTGAGTTTGAACAACAAGGAAGACGGTGTAGAGTCTTATAATGTTTACAATATGTCTTTTATGTGAGCTTTGCTGCACCGGTTCACCCTTGTGTTTGTTTCAAATAAACCTTGCTAGCCTAAACCTTGTATCGAGAGGGAATACTTCTCATGCATCCAAAATCCTTGAGCCAACCACTATGCCATTTGTGTCCACCATACCTACCTACTACATGGTATTTCTCCGCCATTCCAAAGTAAATTGCTTGAGTGCTACCTTTAAACAATTCAAAAGTTATTACCTCTTATTTGTGTCAATGTTTTATAGCTCATGATGAAGTATGTGGTGTTTATCTTCCAATCTTGTTGGGCAACTTTCACCAATGGACTAGTGGCTTCATCCGCTTATCCAATAATTTTGCAAAAAGAGCTGGCAATGGGATTCCCAGTCCCAAATTAATTAACAAAAATAGACACTCCTCCATGGTATGTGATTGTTGGACGGCACCCGAAGGATTCGGTTAGCCATGGCTTGAGAAAGCAAAGGTGGGGAGGAGTGTCATCATAATAAAACTAAAATAAAAAGGCACTCCTTCATGGTATGAGATTGTTGGCAGGCACCCGTGGATTCGGTTAGCCATGGTTTGTGAAAGAAAGGTTGGAAGGAGTGCCACCCAAAAATAAAATAAAATGGGAGCCGCTCTTTGAAGGTTTGTCTGGCAAGGGGGTTAGAGTACCCGCTACCATTCGTTGACAACAACAAACACCTCTCAAAACTTTATTTTTATGCTCTCTTTATCTTTTCAAAATAAAAGCTCTAGCACAAATATAGCAATCGATGCTTTCCTCTTTGAAGGACCTTTCTTTTACTTTTATTGTTGAGTCAGTTTACCTATCTCCCTCCACCTTAAGAAGCAAACACTTGTGTGAACTGTGCATTGATTCCTACATATTTGCATATTGCACTTGTTATATTACTTTATGTTGACAATATCCATGAGATATACATGTTAAAGTTGAAAGCAACCGCTGAAACTTATATCTTCCTTTGTGTTGTTTCAAAGCTTTCTACTAAGAATTTATTGCTTTATGAGAACTCTTATGCAAGACTTATTGATGCTTGTCTTGAAGTACTATTCATGAAAAGTCTTTGCTATATGATTCACTTGTTTACTCATGTCATTACTTTTGTTTTGATCGCTGCATTCATTACATATGTTTACAAATAGTATGATCAAGATTATGATGGCATGTCACTTCAGAAATTATCTTTGTTATCGTTTTACCTGCTCGGGACGAGCAGAACTAAGCTTGGGGATGCTGATACGTCTCCAACGTATCGATAATTTCTTATGTTCCATGCTACTTTATTGATGATACCTACATGTTTTATGCACATTATATGTCGTATTTACGCATTTTCTGGAACTAACCTATTAACAAGATGCCGAAGTGCCAGTTCCTGTTTTCTGCTGTTTTTGGTTTCAGAAATCCTAGTAACGAAATATTCTCGGAATTGGACGAAATCAACGCCCAGGTTCCTATTTTTCCCGGAAGCTTCCAGATCACCGAAGAGGGGCCAGAGATGGGCCAGGGGGGCCCACACCACACCTGGGCGCGGGCCTAGGCCTGGCCGCGCCACCTGGTGGTGAGGGCACCCTGGTGCCCCTCCGAGGCTCCCCTTTCGCCTATTTAAAGGTCCTGACCTAAAAACCCCGACAGAGGAAGCCACGGTACGCGAAACCTTCCAGAGCCGCCGCCATCGCGAAGCCAAGATCTGGGGGACAGGAGTCTCTGTTCCGGCACCCTGCCGGACGGGGAAGTGCCCCCGGAAGGCTTCTCCATCGACACCGCTGCCATCTCCACCGCCATCTTCATCACCGCTGCTGCTCCCATGAGGAGGGAGTAGTTCTCCATCGAGGCTCGGGGCTGTACCGGTAGCTATGTGGTTCATCTCTCTCCTATGTAATTCAATACAATGATCTCATGAGCTGCTTTACATGATTGAGATTCATATGAGTTTTGTATCACTATTCATCTATGTGCTACTCTAGTGATGTTATTAAAGTACTCTATTCCTCCTCCACGTGTGTAATGGTGACAGTGTGTGCACCGTGTGAGTACTTGGTTTATGCTATGATCATGATCTCTTGTAGATTGCGAAGTTAACTATTGCTATGATAATATTGATGTGATCTATTCCTCCTACATATGCATGAAGGTGACAGTGTGCATGCTATGCTAGTACTTGGTTTAGTCTTTTGATCTATCTTACACTAAAGGTTACTAAAATATGAGCATTATTGTGGAGCTTGTTAACTCCGGCATTGAGGGTTCGTGTAATCCTACGCAATGTGTTCATCATCCAACAAAAGTGTAGAGTATGCATTTATCTATTCTGTTATGTGATCAATGTTGAGAGTGTCCACTAGTGAAAGTCTATTCCCTAGGCCTTGTTCCTAAATACTACTATCACTGCTTGTTACTGTTTTACTGCATTACTACTGCTGCGTTACTACTGCATGTTTACTTCCTACAATATTACTACCATCAACTGCACGCCAGCAAGCTATTTTCTGGCGCCGTACTACTGCTCATACTTATTCATACCACTTGTATTTCACTATCTCTTCGCCGAACTAGTGCACCTATTAGGTGTGTTGGGGACACAAGAGACTTCTTGCTTTGTGGTTGCAGGGTTGCATGAGAGGGATATCTTTGACCTCTTCCTCCCTGAGTTCGATAAACCTTGGGTAATCCACTTAAGGGAAACTTGCTGCTGTTCTACAAACCTCTGCTCTTGGAGGCCCAACACTGTCTACAAGAATAGAAGCACCCGTAGACATCAAACCCCAGTAGATAATTTTGAAGCAATATAAAGAAAGTGAGAAATAATGAAAATATCAACACACTTATTTCCAATTACAAAATATTACAACACAACAATATCCATTATAATTAAAATGTCTCAACTGCAAAATAATGCTGAAAATAACATCTCTGATAAAGATTCGAATAATTAAAATAAGCCAAAAACATGCAAAACAAAATAGAATTCAAACGTGAATTCAAACAACAAATAACAAAACAGAAAAACTAAACAGAAAAAGGAAAAGGGAAACAGACTTACTAGAGAAGGCCATCGTAGCCCAGGAGTAGCCCAAGCAGCCGCCCACGCTAGCCCCCCAAATCGGCCCCAGTGATAACGCGTGAAGCACACGTCCGTTGGGAACCCCAAGAGGAAGGTGTTATGCGTACAACACCAAGTTTTCCCTCAAAAAGAAACCGAGGTTATCGAACCAGTAGGAGCCAAGAAGCACGTGAAGGTTGTTGGTGGAGGAATGTAGTGCGGCGCAACACCAGTGAAACCGGCGCCAACGTGGAACCTGCACAACACAATCAAGATACTTTGCCCTAACATAACAGTGAGGTTGGCTTGCTGAAAACAAAGGATTAAGCGTATCGAGTGGAAGATGGTGTTTGTTTGCAAAGAACAGTAAAGAACAATGATTGCAGTAGATTGTATTCAGATGTAAAAGAATGGACCGGGGTCCACAGTTCACTAGTGGTGTCTCTCCAATAAGATAACTAACATGTTGGGTGAACAAATTACAGGTGGGAAATTGACAAATAAAGATTCAATACATATCAATGATGATTACTATGAGATTTAATCAGGGCATTACGACAAATTACATAGACCGCTATCCAGCATGCATCTATGCCTAAATAATCCACCTTCGAGTTAGCATCCGCACCCCCTCCAGTATTAAGTTGTAAACAACAGATAATTGCATTAAGTATGGTGCGTAATGTAATCAACACAAATATCCTTAGACAAAGCATCGATGTTTTATCCCTAGTAACAACAACACATCCACAACCTTAGAATTTTCTGTCATTGTCCCAGATTAAATGGAGGCATGAACCCACTATCGAGCATAAATACTCCCTCTTGGAGTTACAAGTATCAACTTGGCCAGAGCCTCTACTAGCAACGGAGAGCATGCAAGAACATAAACAACACATATATGATAGATTGATAATCAACTTGACATAATATTCTAGATTCATCGGATCCCACCAAACACAACATGTAGCATTACAAATAGATGATCTTGATCATGTTAGGCAGCTCACAAGATCTAAACAATGATAGCACAAGCGGAGAAGACAACCATCTAGCTACTGCTATGGACCCATAGTCCAAGGATGAACTACTCACGCATCAATCCGGAGGTGGGCATGATGATGTAGAGCCCTCTGGTGATGATTCCCCTCTCCGGCAGGGTGCCGGAGGCGATCTCCTGAATCCCCCGAGATGGGATTGGCGGCGGCGGCGTCTCTGGAAGGTTTTCCGTATCGTGGCTCTCGGTACAGAGGGTTTCGCGACGAAGGCTTTAACTAGGCGGAAGGGCAGAGTCGGAGGAGTCACGGGGGCCCCACACGCTAGGGCCGCGCGGGCCCCCCTTAGGCCGCCCCGCCCTAGTGTTGCGGCACCCCGTGGCCCCACTTCGTTTCTCCCTCGGTCTTCTGGAAGCTTCGTGGAAAAATAAGACCCTGGGCGTTGATTTCGTCCAATTCCGAGAATATTTCCTTTGTAGGATTTCTGAAACCAAAAACAGCAGAAAATAGCAACTGGCGCTTTGGCATCTTGTTAATAGGTTAGTGCCGGAAAATGTATAATAATGATGTAAAGTATGTATAAAACATTCAAGTATTGTCATAAAAGTAGCATGTAACATAAGACATTATAGATACGTTTGAGACGTACCAAGCATCCCCAAGCTTAGTTCCTACTCGCCCTCGAGTAGGTAAACGATAACACAAATAATTTCTGAAGTGACATGCTACCAACATAACCTTGATCAACATTATTGTAAAGCATATGAGATGGATGGAGTGATCTGAAGCAAAAGATTGCTAAAAAAAGATAATGACTAAACAAATGAATCATATAGCAAAACTTTTCATGAATAGTAATTTCAAGACAAGCATCAACAAGCCTTGCATAGGAGCTAACTCATAAGCAATAAATTCAAAGTAGAATGCATTGAAGCAACACAAAGGATGATTAAGTTTCAGCAATTGCTTTCAACTTGTAACATGTATATCTCATGGATATTTGTCAACATAAAGTAATATAACAAGTGCAATAAGTAAACATGTAAGAATCAATGCACACAGTTAACACAAGTGTTTGCTTCTAAAATAGAAAGAAGTAGGTAAACTGACTCTACATAAAGTAAAAGAATGGCCCTTCGCAGAGGGAAGCATGGATTACTGTTTTTGTGCTAGAGCTTTTATTTTGAAAACATAGAAACAATTTTGTCAACGGTAGTAATAATTCATATGTGCTATGCATAATACTTCCTACAAGTTGCAAGCCTCATGCATAGAGTACTAATAGTGCTCGCACCTTGTCCTAATTAGCTTGGATTAACATGGATTATCATTGCATGACATATGTTTCAACCAAGTGTCACAAAGGGGTACCTCTATGCCGCCTGTACAAAGGTCTAAGGAGAAAGCACACATTGGATTTCTCGCTTTTGATTATTCTCAACTGAAGACATCCATACCGGGACAACATAGACAACAGATAATGGACTCCTCTTTTAATGCATAAGCATTCAACAACAGATAATATTCTCATAAGAGATTGAGGTTGTATGTCCAAACTGAAACTTCCACCATGATACATGGCTTTGGTTAGCGGCCCAATGTTCTTCTCTAACAATATGCATACTCAAATCATTTGATCATGAAAATCACCCTTACTTCAGACAAGACGAACATGCATAGCATCTCACATGATATCCAACAAGGGTAAAAAGTTGATGGCGTCCCCAGAAACATGGTTACCGCTCAACAAACAACTTATAAGAACTAAGACACATAACTACATATTCATCACCATAATAGTTTTTAAGCTATTTGTCCCATGAGCTATATATTGCAAAGATAAAGGAATGAAGTTTTAAAGGTAGCACTCAAGTAATTTACTTTGGAATGGCAGAAAAATACCACATAGTAGGTAGATATGGTGGACACAAATGGCATGGGTTTTGGCTCAAGGTGTTTGGAGGCACGAGAAGCATTTCCTCTCAGTACAAGGCTTTGGGCTAGCAAGGTTGTTTGAAGCAAACACAAGTATGAACAGGTACAACAAAACTTACACAAGAACATATTGCAAGCATTATAAGACTCTACACTGTCTTCCTTGTTGTTCAAACACTTTACCAGAAAATATCTAGACTTAGAGAGACCAATCATGCAAACCAAATTTTAACAAGATCTACGGTAGTTCTCCATTAATAGATTAAACTACATAATGCAAGAGCTTAAACATGATCTATGAGAGCTCAAAACAATTGCCAAGTTTCAAGTTATTCCAAACCATATGAAGCATTTTCTGATTCCAACCAAATAGCAATCAACGAAGCAATTTTCAGCCTTCGCCATGAACATTAAAGCACAACTAAGAACACAAGTGTTCCATATGAAAAAGCGGAGCGTAATATCTCCAATATAAGGATGGTGGGATCCAACTTTATTCAAACCAAAACAAAAATAAAAGCAAAAGACGCTCCAAGTAAAGAACATAAGATGTGACGGAATAAAAATATAGTTTCACTAGAAGTGACCTGATAAGTTATCGATGAAGAAGGGGATGCCTTGGGCATCCCCAAGCTTAGATGCTTGAGTCTTCTTAAAATATGCAGGGATGAACCACCGGGGCATCCCCAAGCTTAGACCTTTCACTCTTCTTAATCATATTGTATCATCCCCTTCTGTTGACCCTTGAAAACTTCCTCCACACCAAACTTCAAGCAAACTCATTAGAGGGTTAGTGCATAATCAAAAATTCATATATTCAGAGGTGACATAATCATTCTTAACACCTCTGGACATTGCACAAAACTTCTGAAAGTTAATGGAACAAAGAAACCCATTCAACATAGCAAAAGCGGCAATGCGAAATAAAAGGCAGAATCTGTCAAAACAGAACAGTCCGTAAAGACGAATTTTACAGAGGCACTTAAGTTGCTCAAACGGAAAAATTCAAAACTAATGAAAGTTGCGTACATATCTGAGGATCACGCACGTAAATTGGCAGATTTTTTGGATTTTTTTACAGAGAGTTCTATGCAAATTTGTGACAGATAGCAATTCTGTTTCTGCGCAGCAATCCAAATCTAGCATCAACTTTACCATAGAGACTTTACTTGGCACAACAACATGATAAGGAGAGGTTGCTACAGTATTAACAACTTCCAAGACTCAACAATACAGTAAATAAAATAAAGCATGGGTTATCTCCCAAGAGGTGCTTTTCTTTAACGCCTTTCAGCTAGGCGCAGAAAGTGCAAATCAAGTAACATCAAGAGAAGAAGCATCAACATCATAATTTGTTCTAATAATAGAATCAAAAGGCAACTTCATTCTCTTTCTAGGGAAGTGTTCCATACGTTTCTTGAGAGGAAATTGATACTTAATATTTCCTTCTTTCATATCAATAACAGCACCAACAGTTCGAAGAAAGGGTCCTCCCAAGACAATAGGACAAGATGCATTGCATTCAATATCCAAGACAACAAAATCAACGGGGACAGTGTTATTGTTAACCGTAATGCGAACATTATCAATCCTCCCCAAAGGTTTCTTTTTAACATTATCAGCAAGATTAACATCTAAATAACAAATTTTCAATGGTGGCAAGTCAAGCATATCATAAATTTTGTTAGGCATAACAGAAATACTTGCACCAAGATCACATAAAGCATTACATTCAAAATCATTGAATTTCATCTTAATGATGGGCTCCCAACCATCTTCTAACTTCCTAGGAATAGAAGCTTCAAGTTTTAAATTCTCTTCACTAACTTTAATGAGAGCATTTGTAATATGTTTTGTAAAGGCTAAATTTGTAGCACTAGCATTAGGGCTTCTAGCAAGTTTTTGTAAGAACTTTATAACTTCAGTAATATGACAATCATCAAAATCTAAACCATTATGTTCTACAGCAATGGAATCATTGTCCCCAATATTTTGAAAAATTTCAGCAGTTTTATCACAAGCAGTTTCAGCAGTTTCAGGCAATTTTGCACGCTTTGCACTAGGAGTAGAAACATTGCCAACACCAATTATTTTACCATTGATGGTAGGAGGTGTAGCAACATGTGTATAATCAACATTACTAGTGGTGGTAATAGTCCAAACTTTAGCTACATTATTCTCTTTAGCAAGTTTTTCTTTTTCTTCTCTATCCCACCTAGCATGCAATTCAGCCAACATTCTAATATTATCATTAATTCGAACTTGGATGGCATTTGTTTTAGCAAACCTAGCATCTTTAACTTCCTCAGGCATAACTTTAAGTTTTAAAAGATCAACATCAAGAGCAAGACTATCAACCTTAGAAGCAAGAACATCAATTTTACCAAGCTTTTCTTCAATAGTTTTATTAAAAGCAGTTTGTGTACTAATCAATTCTTTAAGCATGACTTCAAGACCAGAGGGTACACTCTTATTATTGTTGTAAGAATTACCATAACCATACCATTATTAGAAGGATATGGCCTATAGTTGTTGTTACCATAATTATTCCTATAAGCATTGTTGTTGAAATTATTATTCTTAATGAAATTCACATCAACATTTTCTTCTTGAGCAACCAATGAAGCTAAAGGAACATTATTAGGATCAATATGAGATCTACCATTTGCAAGCATAGACATAATAGCATCAATCTTATCACCCAAAGAAGAGGTTTCTTCAACAGAATTTACCTTCTTACCTTGAGGAGTTCTTTCAGTGTGCCATTCAGAGTAATTGATCATCATATCATCAAGAAGCTTCGTCGCGGCGCCCAGGGTGATGGACATAAAAGTACCTCCAGCAGCTGAATCCAATAAGTTCCTCGAGGAAAAATTCAATCCTGCATAAAAGGTTTGGATGATCATCCAAGTAGTCAGTCCATGGGTAGGGCAATTCTTTACCAAAGATTTCATTCTCTCCCATGCTTGAGCAACATGTTCATTATCACATTGTTTAAAATTCATAATGCTACTTCTCAAAGATATAATCTTAGCAGGAGGATAATATTTAACGATAAAAGCATCTTTACATTTAGTCCATGAATCAATACTATTCTTAGGCAAAGAAAGCAACCAATCTTTAGCTCTTCCTCTTAATGAGAAAGGAAACAATTTCAGTTTTATAATATCACCATCTATATCCTTATACTTTTGCATTTCACAAAGTTCAACAAAATTATTAAGATGGGCAGCAGCATCATCAGTACTAACACCAGAAAATTGCTCTCTCATAACAAGATTCAGTAAAGCAGGTTTAATTTCATAGAATTCTGCTGTAGTAGCAGGTGGAGCAATAGGAGTACTTATAAAATCATTATTATTTGTGCTAGTGAAATCACACAACTTAGTATTTTCAGGAGTATTCATTATAGCAGTAATAAAGTAAACTAAGCAAGTAGAATAAAGACAAGTAACTAATTTTTTTGTGTTTTTGATATAGAGCTAGTAAATAAGACAGAAAGTAAAGCAACGAATTTTTGTGTGTTTTTAATATGAAGCAAACAAGACAGTAAAATAAAATAAAGTAAAGCAAGACAAAAACAAAGTAAAGAGATTGGATGTGGAGACTCCCCTTGCAGCGTGTCTTGATCTCCCTGGCAACAGCGTCAGAAAAAGAGCTTGATAACGCGTGAAGCACACGTCCGTTGGGAACCCCAAGAGGAAGGTGTGATGCGTACATCAGCAAGTTTTCCCTCAGAAAGAAACCGAGGTTATCGAACCAGTAGGAGCCAAGAAGCACGTGAAGGTTGTTGGTGGAGGAATGTAGTGCGGCGCAACACCAGTGAAACCGGCGCCAACGTGGAACCTGCACAACACAATCAAGATACTTTGCCCCAACGTAACAGTGAGGTTGTCAATCTCACCGGCTTTCTGAAAACAAAGGATTAAGCGTATCGAGTGGAAGATGGTGTTTGTTTGCAAAGAACAGTAAAGAACAATGATTGCAGTAGATTGTATTCAGATGTAAAAGAATGGACCGGGGTCCACAGTTCACTACTGGTGTCTCTCCAATAAGATAACTAACATGTTGGGTGAACAAATTACAGGTGGGCAATTGACAAATAAAGATTCAATACATATCAATGATGATTACTATGAGATTTAATCAGGGCATTACGACAAAGTACATATACCGCTATCCAGCATGCATCTATGCCTAAATAATCCACCTTCGGGTTAGCATCCGCACCCCCTCCAGTATTAAGTTGTAAACAACAGATAATTGCATTAAGTATGGTGCGTAATGTAATCAACACAAATATCCTTAGACAAAGCATCGATGTTTTATCCATAGTAGCAACAGCACATCCACAACCTTAAAACTTTCTGTCACTGTCCCAGATTAAATGGAGGCATGAACCCACTATCGAGCATAAATACTCCCTCATGGAGTTACAAGTATCAACTTGGCCAGAGCCTCTACTAGCAACGGAGAGCATGCAAGAACACAAACAACACATATATGATAGATTGATAATCAACTTGACATAATATTCTAGATTCATCGGATCCCACCAAACACAACATGTAGCATTACAAATAGATGATCTTGATCATGTTAGGCAGCTCACAAGATCTAAACAATGATAGCACAAGCGGAGAAGACAACCATCTAGCTACTGCTATGGACCCATAGTCCAAGGATGAACTACTCACGCATCAATCCGGAGGCGGGCATGATGATGTAGAGCCCTCCGATGATGATTCCCCTCTCCGGCAGGGTGCCGGAGGCGATCTCCTGAATCCCCCGAGATGGGATTGGCGGCGGCGGCGTCTCTGGAAGGTTTTCCGTATCGTGGCTCTCGGTACAGAGGGTTTCGCGACGAAGGCTTTAAGTAGGCGGAAGGGCGGAGTCGGAGGAGTCACGGGGGCCCCACACGCTAGGGCCGCGCGGGCCCCCCTTAGGCTGCGCCGCCCTAGTGTGACGGCGCCCCGTGGCCCCACTTCGTTTCTCCCTCGGTCTTCTGGAAGCTTCGTGGAAAAATAAGACCCTGGGCGTTGATTTCGTCCAATTCCGAGAATATTTCCTTTGTAGGATTTCTGAAACCAAAAACAGCAGAAAACAGCAACTGGCGCTTCGGCATCTTGTTAATAGGTTAGTGCCGGAAAATGTATAATAATGATGTAAAGTATGTATAAAACATTCAAGTATTGTCATAAAAGTAGCATGGAACATAAGAAATTATAGATACGTTTGAGACGTATCACCCAGCGGCCCAGTAGCCAACCCAAGAACATGCAAAAGGCAATCATCTTCCTCCTCTCGCCGTTGATCGAAAGTGCGATGACGCCACGCCATCGATTGCCTTTGCTGACCGTCTGGGCATCATTGACCACTGTAAAATCCATCCTTATCCTCCACACATTCATCTCGATCCAAAAATGTGAGGGATTCGAGCTTGTTTAACAGTCCGACATCGCCGCAACTGTTGGAGATATGCCCAAGAGGCAATAATAAATTAGTTATTGTTATATCTTATTGTTCATGATAAATGTTTACATCTCATGCTATAATTGTATTAACCGAAACATTGATACATGTGTGTTATGTAAACAACAAGGAGTCCCTAGTAAGCCTCTTGTATAACTAGCTTGTTGATTAATGGATGATCATGGTTTCGTGATCATGAACATAGGATGTTATTAATAACAAGGTTATATCATTAGGTGAATGATATAATGGACACACACCCAAATGAGCGTAGCATAAGATCAAGTCATTAAGTTCAATTTGCTATAAGCTTTCGATACATAGTTGCCCAAGTCCTTCGACCATGAGATCGTGTAAATCACTTACACCGGAAGGGTACTTTGATTACATCAAACGCCATTGCGTAAATGGTGGTTATAAAGATGGGATTAAGTATTTGGAAAGTGTGAGTTGAGGCATATGGATCAATAGTGGGATTTGTCCATCCTGATGACGGATAGATATACTCTGGGCCCTCTCGGTGGAATGTCATCTGATTAGCTTGCAAGCATATGAATAGTTCATAAGAGATCACATACCACGGTACGAGTAAAGAGTACTTGTCGGTAACGAGGTTGAACAAGGTATGGAGATACCGATGATCGAACCTCGGACAAGTAAAATATCGCGTGACAAAGGGAATCAGCATCGTATGTAAATGGTTCAATCGATCACTAAGTCATCGTTGAATATGTGGGAGCCATTATGGATCTCCAGATCCCGCTATTGGTTATTGCTCGGAGAGGAGTCTCGACCATGTCTGCATAGTTCGCGAACCGTAGGGTGACGTGCTTAAGGTTCGATGTCGCATAAGTAGATTCGGAATATGAGTTGGAGTCCGAAGTTCTTGTTCGAAGTCTCGGATGGGATCCAGGACATCACGAGGAGGTTCGGAATTGTCCGGAGAATAAGATTCATATATGGGAAGTCATTTTCCGGGGTTCGGGAAAAAGTCCGGTGTTTTGACCGGAGCTTCTAGAAGGTTCTAGAGGGCCACCAGTGGGCCCACCACCCCGGGAGAGGCCACATAGGCGCCACATGGCATAGTGGGTCCTGCCCACCATGACATGTGGGCCCAGGCCGGCCCCCCCTTAGAGATAAGATCTATCTCTAGTTTAAATGGTTTAAAATTAGAGATAAGATCTATCTCCTAAAATAAAGCGTTTAAATTAGGAGATAAGGGGGAAGACTTGGGGGAGGAGTTTTCCCCTCCCATGGCCGGCCAAAGGGGATGGGTTGGCCCTAGGGGCCGACCCCCCACCTATATAAAGAGGGGAGGGGGTGGCCGGCCAAGGCCCCCCATCCATAAACCTAGCCGCCACCTCTCCTCCCTCCTCTTTCTCTCTGTTGCGGCTTAGGCGAAGCCCTGCAGAGATTCTCCTCCACCACCACCACCACGCCGTCATGCTGCTGGGATTCCGAGGGGATCTACCACACCTCCGCTGCCCGCTGGAACGGGGAGAGGAAGGGCTTCATCGACACCGTACGCGCGACCGAGTACGGAAGTGCTGCCGGATTGCAGCATTGGGGATGATCGTCTACACCAACAACGAGATCTGATCTCGTATGCTTTGGAAATCTTCAAGGGTTAGTATCTTATCAATCTCGTTGCTCCGATCTTGTAGATTAGATCTTGGGTGTTCCATAGATTAGATCTTGGATTTATTCATCTTTGCGGTAGGAAATTTTTTGTTTTCTATGCAACGAACCCCAACAGTGGTATCAGAGCCATGTCTATGCATAGATCTGTTGCACGAGTATAACACAATGGTTTTGTGGGCGTTGATGCTTTTGTTGCTTTAGTTTGTGTACTTTGCATCTTGTGGGATGGTGGGATGAAGCGGCCCGGGCTAACTTTACATGACCGCGTCTCATGAGACTTGCTCCAGTCTTGACATGCAACTTGTATTGCATAAGTGGCTTTGCGGGTGTCTGTCTCTCCCACCATAGTGAAGATTCCAATTTACGCTTTCTATTGTCAACACTAGTATCACCGTTGTGGTTCATGTTCGTAGGTAGATTGGATCTTACTCAAAAACCCTAAACCACGTAAAATATGCAAACCAAATTAGAGACGTCTAACTTGTTTTTGCAGGGTTTGGTGATGTGATATGACCATGATGTGATGATGATTATATTTGATGTATGAGATGTTCATTATTGTATTATGGCAACCGGCAGGAGCCTAATGGTTGTCTTTAAATTTGTTAAGACCTGCGTGTCTATTCATCATGTAATAGCTTTATTTCAAGTAGTTGTTATAGTAGCTATAAGTGATGGACAACCATGAAGCGGCGCCATGGACCTTGGTGCAATGCTGGTGATGATGGAGATCATGCTCATGTGCTTTGGAGATGGAGATCAAAAGCACAAGAAGAAAGGCCATATCATATCACATACTATGAATTGCATGTGATGTTAATCCTTTATGCATCTTATCTTGCTTAGATCGCGACGGTAGCATTATAAGATGATCCCTCACATTAATATCAAGATAATAAAGTGTTCTCCCCTCGTATGCACCGTTGCTACAGTTCGTCGTCTCGAAGCATCTCGTGATGATCGGATGTGATAGATTCTACGTTCACATACAACGGGTGTAAGCCATGTTGCACACGCGGAAATACTTGGGTTTGCTTGACGAGCCTAGCATGTACAGACATGGCCTCGGGACAACGGAAACCGAAAGGTTGAACACAAGTCATATGGATGATATGATCAACATGTTGATGTTCACCATTGAAGCTACATCATCTCACGTGATGATCGGTTTTGGTGTAGTGGATATGGATCGTGTACCACTAAGCAACTATGAGGGATGTTGTGTTAAGTGGGAGTTCATTAGTAATTAGATTAAAATATGAACTAATTATCATGAACATAGTCTGAATAGTATTTTGAATTAAATTTGTAGAATTGGCATCCGTTATCTACCATGCGCTAGTCTTGTAATTGAGATAGAAATACTGTTAAGTCTGACAAGTAACTTTACGGACTGGTACCGTATTGTTAAAGAATCAAGATATGATTAAGTCCTAATGCAAACTTTTAGTAAACCTCACATTGATGATTCAAAGAGCAATGGTTTCAATTAGTACCTTAAATCATCTTGTCTCCGTGAAACTTGAAGTTCAAATCCGTTTGAAAAGTAAGGAGCTGGAAATTTTGTTTTCAGAAATAAGCAAGGTATGAGATATATGTGATATCTGAGACCTTATTGCAAGATGATAGAATATAATCTAGTGAGACTACATAAACTCATAAGTTTTATGGGAATGTATGAAGGTTGAAGACGCTAGGCGTCCCGATCCTCCAACTAGTTGGGCACTAACGATATTCGCATATCCATGAAGTGATCGTCCTTAGTATGCACCGTTGCTAAGACTCGTCGCTTCGAAGCATCTCGTGATGATCGGGTGTTATAGATTCTACGTGTGCATACAACGGGGGCAAGCCAGATTTGCACATGCGAATACTAAGGTTAAACTTTACGAGCCTAGCATGTACATACATGGTCTCGAAAAGTCGTCATGATTTGATGGATAAAAATTATGAGTGAAATTGTTCATCACATTAAAAGGTTACTAATAGTGAAATCTGGAACACTTGTCATGTGATGATCAACTTCAAAGGAAAAACCTCAAGGTTATTGGTATTTGACCAATGGACCTAGAAGTTATTGAAGGTGAAGTGTTTTCTGAGAATGGGGAAAGCTAAAAGAGAAACTACAAAAGATTTTGGCAGAAAGAAATAAAAGACTAGAAAGTCTAACTCAGGTGTATATAGATGATATACATGTTCTGAATATATTCCTTGTTTTTGTCACACAATGAAATTCTTGGGTAATTGTACCATATTGGTTGGTATGAGGTGTCATACAAAACAACGCAATACAAGAATACAATGGCCTAAGTGACTGACAAGGAATATGGTAGGAATGCACGTCTGGAACAAAATAAAGTGTTATTGTGTTCGTCGTTGGCATTCTACCTAGCCCTTCGGATTTTATAATAAAGAACTTTACAATGGTTGTTATGTTCTAGTCAAATGAAAACAATGAGTTGTCCAAATTATGACATATTCCATGTACGATGGATAAGTTATTATAAATCTTTATGGTGAAGCACACATGCATAACACTGACGCTAAAATGACATAAGGCAAATGATATGAATTCCACTCATTAGTGGAACCGCCATTTAGGTCATGTTAGAAAGGAACGCATGAAGGAACTCCATTTGAATGGATTTTTGGAGTCATATGATTTTTGAATCATTTGGCCCTTGCAAATCTCTTCTAAAGAGAATGACTTAAATACCGTTCATAGGCCAAGAGTTGAACGGGCAGCTAACTTAGTGGAAACATACATGGTGATGTATATGGTTCACTGGGCATAGTTGTGTGCGGGAGATTCTTCTACTTCATGAAAACTTCTAACAATGAATTGAGTATATATATGTGGATATATTCGATAAGGAAGAAGTTTGAAACATTTGAATGGATTCAAATAAGTTTCAGCATGAAGTGGAAATCATCGTAATAGAAAAGTCAAATATCTATGATTGGATCATGGTGGAAATATTTGAATTACGAGTTTTAGCGAACATCTAAGAGATTTATGAAATTGTTCTATAACTCACATTTCTTGGAGTATCATGATGATGATGGAGTATCCATGAGACGTATCCAAACCTGTTGGATTGATGATGAGATATGACGCCATTATACTTTTGTGGATTATGCTTTAGAGACTACCGCTTTTACACTGAATAGAGCATCATCATGATTCATTGAAATGACACCATACGAGTTATGGCATGGGTATAAACCCTAAATAGTCCTTTCTTAAATTTTGGTATGCATAGCATAAGTAAATGAGTTTACAACCAAAATCGGATAAATGTCTTTGTTGATTATCCCATGAAATTGATTGGGAATTCTTTCCACTATGAAGTCAAAGACAAAAGTGTTTGTCGATGTTTCTTACTTATTTCAAAGAAATTGTTTCTAGCGAACTATTTGAGTGGGAGGACAATGGAACTTGATAAGGTTTATGAACCTGAGCATGATGATCAGAGTAGCACAACATCGGAAATGGTTCCGGAAGCAGCTACGAAGATCATGGCTCCCATGTCTACAAAGTGTTATAGTCATGGAGATCAAAGTACTTATTGAACCTTGTAGATGTGGTTTATTTTGTGGTCAAATAAATGATTTGTGGACAAAGGATTGTTTTTGAACAATGATAAACCAACTACATACAAAGAAGTTATGATGGGCCCTGACTCCGTTAAAATGGCTATGCGCCATGAAATCCAAGATAGGTGAATACTTTTTGAAAGTCAATGGATCTATAAAGTAGATGGACTTGGATGGAATATCCTTAAAGAAGCTTGACTTATCGAAAAGCAGTTCACGAAAAAGTTCAAAGAGTTGACTACGATAAGATTAGGTCTTCCGTGGCAATGCTTATAGTCTATGTGGGTTATTCTAGTAATCGCTACATATTTCTTTTATGAGATATGATAGTAGGATGGTAGAAATACATTCCTTACCAGAAGTGTGTATGAAGGATGTATACTAGATACAACCAAGAGTTTTGCTGGTCCGTGGAATACTAGATGGGTATACAAACTTCAATTGGATGAAGTAAGTATCGCGGAGTTGGAATTTTCACCGGATGAAATAATCAAAGAGTTTTGATTTCATCAGAAACGATGAAGATGCTTGCATTTGCAAGAAATTAAGTGGGAGCGCTGAGACATATTTATAATACTTTATGTAGATGACATATCATTGATTATAAATAGTGTAATTATATAATTGATTTAAAAAGTTTCATTGAGAATTAACATCAATGAAAGGATATGAATTGAAACATATTTAGTGTCAAGATCTATGAAGATAGATAGAAACACATAATAAGTTTAAGTTTAAGTACATAGAATAGATATTGAAGTAGTTCAATATAGAAGTATTAAGAAGGTGTTCTTTTCATGTGAAGGTTTAACAAGACTTGAGTGTATTTGACACTCGATGAGTAAATACACATGAGTGATTTTAGATCACGAATAATATGTACAAAGTCAGATGTCCTGTGCTCTAAAGTGTTACGAGCATATACCAGAATGATTCATGTAATGATCATTGGACAACAGTAAGAATATCCCTGAGTGCTTTAGAAGAACCAAGGATATATATATATATAGTTTTTATATGGGATAGTGACAAACAAATCGCTGTAAGGTGTTGCACCGATATTAGTTTGGTCAGATATAAAAATAAAATTTCAATCTCAATTAGGCTAAGTGTTGTTTATAAGGTAGCACAATGAGCTAGAAGAAGTCTATGCTAGATTTAGATCAGTTCTAAATATTGTGACGGATTCTACAAACGAAGGCAGAGTATGTCATTGTTTTGACAATGACTGAGGATGTTAAGTCAAGGAGTTCTTTGAGAACTTGGTGTAGTTCCGACAGTGTCAGAACTTTGAAGCTATATTGTGTGTGACAATATTAGTGACTTATTTCAGACTGCGGAATTAAGGTTCCACCAGAGGACTAAGCATATACAGTTAATGCCGACTCATTTGGAAAATGGGTGATGCGTTGAGACGCAAATGAATTGCAAAATACATACGTTTCTGAGCGTGTCAGATCTGTTGACTAAAACCTCTCCCGTGAGCAAAACATGATAAGCACCAGAAGGCCAAGGTGTTATATCTTTACAAATGTTAACTAGATTATTGACTCTAGTGCAAGTGGGAGACTGTTGGAGATATGCCCAAGAGGCAATAATAAATTAGTTATTGTTATATCTTATTGTTCATGATAAATGTTTACATCTCATGCTATAATTGTATTAACCGAAACATTGATACATGTATGTTATGTAAACAACAAGGAGTCCCTAGTAAGCCTCTTGTATAACTAGCTTGTTGATTAATGGATGGAAACAATTTCAGTTTTATAATATCACCATCTATATCCTTATACTTTTGCATTTCACAAAGTTCAACAAAATTATTAAGATGGGCAGCAGCATCATCAGTACTAACACCAGAAAATTGCTCTCTCATAACAAGATTCAGTAAAGCAGGTTTAATTTCATAGAATTCTGCTGTAGTAGCAGGTGGAGCAATAGGAGTACTTATAAAATCATTATTATTTGTGCTAGTGAAATCACACAACTTAGTATTTTCAGGAGTATTCATTATAGCAGTAATAAAGTAAACTAAGCAAGTAGAATAAAGACAAGTAACTAATTTTTTTGTGTTTTTGATATAGAGCTAGTAAATAAGACAGAAAGTAAAGCAACGAATTTTTTTGTGTTTTTAATATGAAGCAAACAAGACAGTAAAATAAAATAAAGTAAAGCAAGACAAAAACAAAGTAAAGAGATTGGATGTGGAGACTCCCCTTGCAGCGTGTCTTGATCTCCCTGGCAACGGCGTCAGAAAAAGAGCTTGATAACGCGTGAAGCACACGTCCGTTGGGAACCTCAAGAGGAAGGTGTGATGCGTACATCAGCAAGTTTTCCCTCAGAATGAAACCGAGGTTATCGAACCAGTAGGAGCCAAGAAGCACGTGAAGGTTGTTGGTGGAGGAATGTAGTGCGGCGCAACACCAGTGAAACCGGCGCCAACGTGGAACCTGCACAACACAATCAAGATACTTTGCCCCAACGTAACAGTGAGGTTGTCAATCTCACCGGCTTGCTGAAAACAAAGGATTAAGCGTATCGAGTGGAAGATGGTGTTTGTTTGCAAAGAACAGTAAAGAACAATGATTGCAGTAGATTGTATTCAGATGTAAAAGAATGGACCGGGGTCCACAGTTCACTAGTGGTGTCTCTCCAATAAGATAACTAACATGCTGGGTGAACAAATTACAGGTGGGCAATTGACAAATAAAGATTCAATACATATCAATGATGATTACTATGAGATTTAATCAGGGCATTACGACAAAGTACATATACCGCTATCCAGCATGCATCTATGCCTAAATAATCCACCTTCGGGTTAGCATCCGCACCCCCTCCAGTATTAAGTTGTAAACAACAGATAATTGCATTAAGTATGGTGTGTAATGTAATCAACAAAAATATCCTTAGACAAAGCATCGATGTTTTATCCATAGTAGCAACAGCACATCCACAACCATAAAACTTTCTCACATCGTCCTGCATTAAATGGAGGCATGAACCCACTATCGAGCATAAATACTCCCTCATGGAGTTACAAGTATCAACTTGGCCAGAGCCTCTACTAGCAACGGAGAGCATGCAAGAACATAAACAACACATATATGATAGATTGATAATCAACTTGACATAATATTCTAGATTCATCGGATCCCACCAAACACAACATGTAGCATTACAAATAGATGATCTTGACCATGTTAGGCAGCTCACAAGATCTAAACAATGATAGCACAAGCGGAGAAGACAACCATCTAGCTACTGCTATGGACCCATAGTCCAAGGATGAACTACTCACGCATCAATCCGGAGGCGGGCATGATGATGTAGAGCCCTCCGGTGATGATTCCCCTCTCCGGCAGGGTGCCGGAGGCGATCTCCTGAATCCCCCGAGATGGGATTGGCGGCGGCGGCGTCTCTGGAAGGTTTTCCGTATCGTGGCTCTCGGTACAGAGGGTTTCGCGACGAAGGCTTTAAGTAGGC
The DNA here is from genome assembly GCF_019359855.2 of Lolium perenne. Taxonomy (NCBI): domain Eukaryota; kingdom Viridiplantae; phylum Streptophyta; class Magnoliopsida; order Poales; family Poaceae; genus Lolium; species Lolium perenne. The sequence continues at coordinate 107,338,683 of NC_067248.2, forward strand.
GGAAGGGCGGAGTCGGAGGAGTCACGGGGGCCCCACACGCTAGGGCCGCGCGGGCCCCCCTTAGGCCGCGCCGCCCTAGTGTGGCGGCGCCCCGTGGCCCCACTTCGTTTCTCCCTCGGTCTTCTGGAAGCTTCGTGGAAAAATAAGACCCTGGGCGTTGATTTCGTCCAATTCCGAGAATATTTCCTTTGTAGGATTTCTGAAACCAAAAACAGCAAAAACAAAGAATCGGCGCTTCGGCATCTTGTTAATAGGTTAGTGCCGGAAAATGTATAATAATGATGTAAAGTATGTATAAAACATTCAAGTATTGTCATAAAAGTAGCATGGAACATAAGAAATTATAGATACGTTTGAGACGTATCACCCAGCGGCCCAGTAGCCAACCCAAGAACATGCAAAAGGCAATCATCTTCCTCCTCTCGCCGTTGATCGAAAGTGCGATGACGCCACGCCGTCGATTGCCTTTGCTGACCGTCTGGGCATCATTGACCACTGTAAAATCCATCCTTATCCTCCACACATTCATCTCGATCCAAAAACGTGAGGGATTCGAGCTTGTTTAACAGTCCGACATCGCCGCAACTATTGGAGATATGCCCAAGAGGCAATAATAAATTAGTTATTGTTATATCTTATTGTTCATGATAAATGTTTACATCTCATGCTATAATTGTATTAACCGAAACATTGATACATGTGTGTTATGTAAACAACAAGGAGTCCCTAGTAAGCCTCTTGTATAACTAGCTTGTTGATTAATGGATGATCATGGTTTCGTGATCATGAACATAGGATGTTATTAATAACAAGGTTATATCATTAGGTGAATGATATAATGGACACACACCCAAATGAGCGTAGCATAAGATCAAGTCATTAAGTTCAATTTGCTATAAGCTTTCGATACATAGTTGCCCAAGTCCTTCGACCATGAGATCGTGTAAATCACTTACACCGGAAGGGTACTTTGATTACATCAAACGCCATTGCGTAAATGGTGGTTATAAAGATGGGATTAAGTATTTGGAAAGTGTGAGTTGAGGCATATGGATCAATAGTGGGATTTGTCCATCCTGATGACGGATAGATATACTCTGGGCCCTCTCGGTGGAATGTCATCTGATTAGCTTGCAAGCATATGAATAGTTCATAAGAGATCACATACCACGGTACGAGTAAAGAGTACTTGTCGGTAACGAGGTTGAACAAGGTATGGAGATACCGATGATCGAACCTCGGACAAGTAAAATATCGCGTGACAAAGGGAATCAGCATCGTATGTAAATGGTTCAATCGATAACTAAGGATCGTTGAATATGTGGGAGCCATTATGGATCTCCAGATCCCGCTATTGGTTATTGCTCGGAGAGGAGTCTCGACCATGTCTGCATAGTTCGCGAACCGTAGGGTGACGTGCTTAAGGTTCGATGTCGCATAAGTAGATTCGGAATATGAGTTGGAGTCCGAAGTTTTTGTTCGAAGTCTCGGATGGGATCCAGGACATCACGAGGAGGTCCGGAATTGTCCGGAGAATAAGATTCATATATGGGAAGTCATTTTCCGGGGTTCGGGAAAAAGTCCGGTGTTTTGACCGGAGCTTCTAGAAGGTTCTAGAGGGCCACCAGTGGGCCCACCACCCCGGGAGAGGCCACATAGGCGCCACATGGCATAGTGGGTCCTGCCCACCATGACATGTGGGCCCAGGCCGGCCCCCCTTAGAGATAAGATCTATCTCTAGTTTAAATGGTTTAAAATTAGAGATAAGATCTATCTCCTAAAATAAAGCGTTTAAATTAGGAGATAAGGGGGAAGACTTGGGGGAGGAGTTTTCCCCTCCCATGGCCGGCCAAAGGGGATGGGTTGGCCCTAGGGGCCGACCCCCCACCTATATAAAGAGGGGAGGGGGTGGCCGGCCAAGGCCCCCCATCCATAACCCTAGCCGCCACCTCTCCTCCCTCCTCTTTCTCTCTGTTGCGGCTTAGGCGAAGCCCTGCAGATTCTCCTCCACCACCACCACCACGCCGTCGTGCTGCTGGGATTCCGAGGGGATCTACCACACCTCCGCTGCCCGCTGGAACGGGGAGAGGAAGGGCTTCATCGACACCGTACGCGCGACCGAGTACGGAAGTGTCACGGATTGCAAGATCGGGGATGATCGTCTACACCAACAACGAGATCTGATCTCGTAGGCTTTGGAAATCTTCAAGGGTTAGTATCTTATCAATCTCGTTGCTCCGATCTTGTAGATTAGATCTTGGGTGTTCCATAGATTAGATCTTGGATTTATTCATCTTTGCGGTAGGAAATTTTTTTGTTTTCTATGCAACGAACCCCAACAGCAACATCGTTGCCACTCGTCGTTGATGATCACCGTCGTTTAGGTCCATGCCAAGACATATAAAAGCACAAGCATCCCCCTCTAGAAACCCTAGATCATCTCCACACCTTCTCGCTCTCCCGTTCGTCCTCAATATCTCACCTTCTTCCGCTCACCTCTGAGGTACTCGCCAGAGAAAACTCTGACTAGCCTTCGTTGTGGACCACCCCAGGGTCCATGAGGTATCTCTGGAGCTTCACCAAGCCGATTACATCATTCCGACGGAAGGAATCGAGTTGGAGCATTTCCTATCGAGCCAATTCAAGGATTCCGTTTCAACGGTGATCGTCGGAGTCGGTGAAACTATGCTCGTCTCCACCGTCAATCAGCATCGGCGATAAGAATTACTAGAAGCATCATGGCTCATCTGGAGCTCATTATTTTGATTCTTAGACGATTGTAGCTTGTAGTAGCTTGGCGACCAGAATTGCACCGCCGCAGTGAGGTCGCCGGAGTTAGTTCTGGTGGTCCTCCGAGAAAAGCGTCACCACCTTCAACTTAGGGTGCCATAGGAGTTCGAAAACTACTAGTAGCGCATCTTGGGAAACCCTAGATCGGTGCCGCCTCCGTGCACTGGCTCGCTGGCATTCTGTTGACCGGTGAGGTGACATGTCAAGGGGACCCACTCACAAATTGACCTGGTCAGCTTGCATGCATGGCAGCTGACATGGCCAGGGCCCTACTAATTAGAGACTAGAACTAGATTATGAATCGGTACGTTGTTTTTCTATATATTTCAAAATACCAGAAAAATGTTTAAAATTCAAAGATTCACTAAAACTGATTTCAATTCAGAAAAATACAAATAAGATATCAGAATATTCATAAAAATAAACTGTATCTGCTAAAAATATAATATAATTTTTTTTGTAGAAATAAAAATTCAATTACTTAACCTTTATTCTTTAAGCCTTTTCTTCTATCCAAAATTCCAAGAAAATTCAATAATTAGAATTTTTCAAATACGTAATAAACATTTATTAGATTAAGAAAACTCTAAAATTATTTTTCTTTTATAATATTAAAATTAATAGCATCATTATTAGTATTTAAACCCCTAAAAATGTATTTACCTTATTTATCATTTTCCTAAAATGATAAAAAAATAAGAAAAATGTTAAGAATGCTTATTCACTTGTATAAAAGGTTGTTATTAATTTCAACCCTACTCGACAAGTTATTACCTTCAAATTTGTATCACACATAGGAAACCCTAATTCTATTAGGAATAAAACCCTAATTCGATAATTTCATGTGAAACCCTAAAACCTAGGAACATATAAAAAGTAATCATTTGATCTTAATAATTAATCATAGATCCTTGATAGCAAGATAATTCCATGGCCATGCTATACTAGAGTTATACAAGTCCTATTCCTAATAAGATGATCATTTTATGCATCCATTCAAAATGGACCTTGTATCATGAAGTAGTGTTAAACCCTAAGTTGTACGTTGCATGTCATAAAACCTAATCACCATTGGTATAACACCACCATGATCAACCATGATAGCAACCGTGTGTAATAAATTACTTAATATGTTCATGCTTAACTAAACCATGGAACTACTAGATGACTATGAACTCAATCTTTCTTATAAGATCCATCTAATACCCACTTAGGAAACTCAACCGGGAATCATAGTAAACCCCAGGAGCAAATAGCTCTTATTTGAAATGCTTGTCACTCATTTAGAAACATGTTCTTCAAAATTTATTCTTTTGAAGTAGATAACAAATAAACATTAAGCATGCCTTATAGGACCTAAAGCTAACATGTATTATTCACATGTAATATTGTGTCAACTATTATCCATTATGTGTTCGTATGATTGCTATGCTTTATCACACCATTTGTAAGAGATACCAAGTTCACCAAAATCCTAATTAGAACCTTTTTTGCGAATCCACTATAGAAGTGCAACAGAGCTAAAGAAATCATTACAACACACTAAACCTAAATCAAAGGGGTTAGTTTACGCTTAGAGCAATTGCGTCTCATACTATGCATTATAGCATCTTTGCCAGTTCTTTGAACATTGTCCTTACCGGATGATGATGCTATTTCAGAATTTAGAGTTATCCCGTATCAAAACTTTTGCTTGCATAATCTTGCGGTCAAGAAAGAAAAGTTCATCGCTTGGTCATGTCATTTGATTATTTTTATCAAATTACTTGCGAATTAGTATTCATATCATTACTCCATTTAAAAGCAATGTATTACTTTTACAATTATGAATATGACTATATGGTGGGCAATGGAACCATGGTATGAGTGTGGTGGAGGTTCTATTGCAACTGGGTTTATATTCATATAGAATTAACAACAAATGTCGTCTAGTGATTCTTGCGTCATAAATCTCGTGTTAACCATAAAATCTGGAGCGGGGCGGAGAAGTCAGATGTATCTTTTCTCATTCACATATCAACAGGCCATTAGTAAGGGTTGGTCTGGGTCGGGCTATCTATAGGGTACATGGTAGGGCATGTAGCTTTTCTAGAACGGTCTACATTTAGGGTAAAGGGGAGGAAAGATGCCTGGATCGGTCTACCTATGGATAAAGGACATGACAGACTTATTAGAGGTGTATGATGGACTGTAAGGGTTGGTCTAGGTCGGACTATCTATAGAGTATAGGGAAGGGCATGTGGATGTCTAGAACAGTCTACCATTGGGGTAAAGAGGAGGACATATGCTTTGGCCAGACTACCTATAGAATATAGGACATGACAGACTTACAAAAGAGTGGGTATGCGGGATGGCGAAAAAGAATAGTGATTGGCTTGGATCTTAAATTGGGCCCCATACCAAAGAGAGTATGGACGGGTAGGCCACTCGGATGTGCAACAAGGTTTATGATCTCTTATGGGTAAAGTAACAAACATCTGCAGAGTGTATCAAATTGTGGCTTGTCACTCCCTGTTCCGGTTTTGTAAATGCGAACGCGACCGCAAAAGAACTCCACGAAGTTCTAGACACCCGGTAAAGGCTGACGGACATAGCTTTTCAAAATATAAGCAACCTTTTGAAGAAATAATTACGGAAACTTGCATTTTCCTACGACTTTCTGGTATGTGGTTGTAGCTAGTGCATGATACACATATTTCTATTATTGAACTTGCGAAGTATGCTCGTACTCACCCGTTTCCTCTTGAAACCTCATGCTTAGACCTGGAGGCATCGAACAAAGATCTACAGTGAAACTCGAAGTCGAAGGAGTCAACTACTAACAGGGACGGGATCGTGTCAGAGGAGACAACAAAGTCAAATACTACCTATTACATGATGGAAACCTAGACTAGTGATAGAAGGGAATCAATTCCCTAATCCTAGAACCTACGTAGCTATAGTCCAATGATAGTTTCTGTAGCTGCCAAATATCTCGATAGGTAGAGCTAGGATAAGACTAGTCTACGAGTTGTTCTTTTAGAGTTTATTTGCAGTTTTACCTCATTGTAAATTAGGAGGCTATGCTGATCTTCTGTAAAGAGTTTGTGTGTAATTCTGTAGATATGCCTTGGACCCGTATATGTTTCTATACCACTCTGAGGGATGTAATACTTGTGAAACGGTGTTTCACTGGTGTTATATCAACGACTTGCATACTACAACATGCAGCGGTATGTTAGATCACCACAGAGTGGAACATAGAAAATCAAGACTTTGAGGCAGGGCCCAAGCGGGTGGACCACACGAGCATGTGTGGCCAGGCGGGAGCAGCGAATAGCTCGGTGCTGCTTAAGGGAGCTACACCATGGGAAGCAGGAGCAAACATGCCAGCTGCACGGTCAAGGAAGCAGGGCACCCGACGGCCAAGCATGGAGGTGGTGGTGGGCTGCATAAATGGGTCCATCAAAAATTTGCAAAGAAATCAAAAAAATAGATATGTCATCTAACTTTAATATCCTTCGACCCTTAGTGCAGACTACAAACAACCGGCAAAATACCGGTGGATTTTTGTGATTTCGAAAAAATATGGTTGTTCTGGGAACTAGCCACATAATTATGGTGTTTTTTTAATAGAAAATTTACTCGTTTTATTCGGCAGGTTTCCGTAGAGTAGTTTGGTTAGTTTGTGTTCTAGTCTGTTTACTCCTTGTACCAGGCCCATATGTAGGAAACATGAGTTAGTTAGGAGTTTGGTGTCGGTCCGTGTAGGGCTAGGACTCTAGTTCTTGGTATGGCTTGCACGAGTATGTATATAAGCGACGGAGAAAATTTCGAGGACGCGACACGTGCCTTGGCTAAAGTTTTCCTTGAACAAACACCCTCGCCGCCGCACGTTCTCCGCCGCCGCCTTCTCTCGCTGCGCGCGTAACTAAGGACATGACGATCGCAATCTCGATGGACGCCATTGAAGCGCACGCGCGCGACCTTGGGGTCAACCTCTCCGCCGTCGATCTCGACTCGATAGCCCTCCCCGCCGGCGAAGACTTCGGTATCCTCAGGTAGCCTACTGCCCGTCCTCTCCCTGCTTCTCGATCAGCCAAACTGTAGCTCGTGCGGTTGTGTCGCTGATGTGCGATTTGTGGTGTAACGTCTGCTTTTCTTGCCGTCGTGATTTAATTTACTGCCTTCTGGCGTCATTGATGATGTATATTTAGTTATTTACATGCTGCTTAGTTAATGATGCTACTCCGTATTTGGTTGTGCATAGCTGTAAACATTTGTTTCTATGGATGCCGTAGATCTTTTGATGTTAGGGTAACAAAAAAGAAACTTTAACCATTAATTTGGTCGTTAAAATATGAAATATATGCCACAAAAGTCGCACATTACGGTTACCGTTTCATATTTTTGGCATATATTTCATTTTTTTATATTATGGTTACCGTTTTTCTCCAAGTGCATATTACTGGTTATGAAGGGAAGTACTAATATTGCTATATATACCACTAGTTGTCGGGAGGGTACTGTATAATCTAGTAAATATTGAACTACCTACCTACATCATGGGTTAAACACGTTTCAGGAGAATGACTACCATATACTGCTCAACTAGTTCCATTTTTTGCACAATGGAGTCAATCTAAAATCTGGGGCATGTTCAAATAGTCCACACATTGTTTGCCCAGTACACAGAATTTCTTAATTTTCTTATCTAATCTTATTCTGCACTTGTGATTCGCAGCGATGACGAGGAGATATGTCAGAAGGAAGACCTTCCAGAGCCTGAAGGGGGACTTTCTAACATTGTTGTTGTGGACAATCTGCCGGTTGTTGCTCCAGAGAAGTATGAGAAGCTGGAGAGTGTTGTACGCAAGCTCTTTATTCCATATGGTGCGATAGTTGTGCTTTGGATGCCAACAGATCTAGAGACGCAGAAAACCTATGGTTACTGCTTCATTGAGTACAACACTTCGCAGGTATATGTTGCTTCTTCTCAGTTACGTTCATTTTCATTTAGGACAGACACATAGTAAGTTGTACTCCTTCTATAAGAAAGGTCATCTACATTATATCTGAGCTCTACCCTGGTTAGCATTTGTATGTTTCTACGTGCATGCGAGGTTGCTTCATCCAAATAAGGGCACAAGTGATACTTTTCTGTGTTTGAACACTGTGATGTATGCACGCTGCCTGTGCTGTTAATTTTTGCTAGAAAACCTGGCACTTCTCTATTGTTCCTGAATTCTACTCACTGTGGTGTTTAGGCCTTTAGGGCTGCCATTGAGCAGTGTGTAACGGTCTAGTGGTGTGTAATTACTCACTTACTAGATTTTGTCTGGTTGCTTAACTCTGATTGTTAATTATTAGGATATTTTTGTGGAAATATGTTCGTTCTATGCATTTAGTATTTATCAGTTAAAATTAGCATTATACACTAGGAAATCTTAGAATTTTAGTTTAAATGGAGTATTAGCACTTTATTATTGTTTTATTTGGGGTAGTGTTACTTTTATGAGTTACGACGTGATTTAATTGGATCTCAATCCGAATTGAACACCTTGCGACTATAACCGGCTATAGCGTTTTGGGAGGCCTCCCGCTATGGCTAGGGCCTTTGTAGGCACAAGAATAGACGCTAATAGCCCCGCTAAATTGATTTAGCCCTTTAGCCGCTAAGCTTCCCACTTAGCGGCCCAAAAAATTTGGACTCAAATTTTCCTGGGCGGCATTATTTCTCACCCAAAATAACCCATGTGGCTAACCCTATACCCAAAATCCCAACTTTCCCCTTCTCTCTTATGTAGTTGCTAGTTAATGATGCAATATGTGGATAGAACAATGTCCAGAACTTATGATTATTCGTATCTCTTATATATATAGACACACACACACACACACATGAATATATGTTGCCTAAATCTTGTATTTTTTTCTTTATTTACCAAACTCGCTATATGGATTTAACCCACTACAGCCTGGCTATAGCCTATAGCCTTTCGTAGCTTTTGGAAACGCTGCGGCTAAATGCAATAGGCCATTATTTTAAACTTTGCTTGAAAATCAACAAGGACATAAAGAATTGAGAAAAAAATTGAATGCAAAAGGGGAAGGAGAAACGACACATCTTTATTTCCAAAGATTCTAGGGAGGACAACATTACATCGAACAAATTACGAAAATAGAAAATTTGAGGGAACCTATTTTCTTTGTCGTTGACTTACGACATCTCAAATTATGCATATCCATGTTGGATGATTGACACAGAGGTTATTTGACAACATGACAGGAAGCTGAACTTGCAAGGGAAAAAAGAAACGGTCATAAACTTGACAGGTTGCACATACTTGCTGTAAATGTATTTCATGACTTTGACAAGTACATGAAAGTCCCTGATGAATGGACGGCTGCCGAACTCACTCCATATGCTCTTGGAGTATGTCACCCCCAACCCACAAGTGCATTCATTTTCAGCGATAACATGCTGACATAACCTGATATTTCATCTGTATTGCAGGAGAATCTGCTGAAGTGGCTTACTGATGAGAAAGCCAGAGATCAGTTTGTGATCTGGGCTGGTATGTCAACCGAAATTTACTGGAATGATGCCAAGCGGGCAATGCCTCAGCTTGTGTACCAAAAGCAGGTATTTTTCTTTTTTGATTTATTTCCTCAGAAATTTATTTTAAGAATAAGCCCATGGCAAGCCTCTTCTGTTGGTAGAACTTATACTAACACGTACATATCTTATCTACTCAATCATTTCTTCACTTGCCAGTACTGGACGGACAGTTATGTTCAGTGGTCCCCTCTTGGAACATACTTGGCAACAGTACATAACCAGGGCGCACAGGTGTGGGGCGGAGATGATAAGTTTCTGCGTCTAATGAAGTTTCCTCATCCAAAGGTACTGGTTTATTTAACAGTTAGCAAAAAATATGTACAATGTTTAATGTTGTTGGAACTGACACTGGCCTGTGACAGCTGAAACTGATCGACTTCTCTCCCGGTGAGAGGTATTTGGTCACATATAGCAGCGAGGAACCCAGCAACCCCAGAGGCACACATGTAAAGGGACTGTCATGTATTTATTTGTGTATCATATGTTAACATGTCTGACTTCCATTCTTCATTTCTTGTAACTATAGATGGTTGTCCTAAATATCTTTGACGTACGGAGTGGCAAAGTGATGCGAGAGTTCAAAGGAAGCGCTGATGATCTCAGTACTGGCGGAAGTATTGCTGTTTCTGGTGTTCCATGGCCGATCTTCAGGTGAGCAGACGAAAACTTTGTACTTAAGTCATTCGTTTTTATTTTATCAAGTCCGCTCAGTCAGGTTCTTACCATAAATTTGTTTGAAGGTGGGGTGGTGGAAGAGATGATAAATACTTTGCCAGGCTTGGCAAGAATGTTATATCTGTCTATGAAACTGAGACGTTCACTCTTCTTGATAAGAAGTCCTTGAAGGTAGAAAATGTGGCAGACTTCAGCTGGTCGCCCACTGACCCTATCATATCCATGTTTGTGCCTGAAATGGGTGGTGGAAATCAACCTGCCAAGGTAAGTGTAGCATTGTGCAGTTGGTCTGTTTTAAGGTTTTTATATTAAACTAATAGAGAAACAAATAATATGTGCTTTGTCGTGCTAGGTGAGCCTTGTACAAATTCCTAGCAGACAGGAGCTGCGGCAGAAAAACCTTTTCAGTGTGAGTGATTGTAAGATGTACTGGCAAAACAATGGAGAATATCTCGCTGTCCAGGTAGATAGGTACACAAAAACAAAGAAGAGCATTTACACTGGATTCGAGCTGTATAGAATCAAGGAAAAAGACATCCCAATTGAGGTGTTTGAATTGGATAACAAGAACGACAAGATAATTGCCTTTGCTTGGGAGCCCAGAGGTCACCGCTTTGCTATCATTCACGGTGATGGACCTAAGCATGATATAAGTTTCTATTCCGTGCGCACATCCGACAAGGCTAGCCGTGTGTCCAAGCTCACGACAATCAAGGGCAGGCAGGCTAATGCACTGTTCTGGTCTCCTGCTGGGCGTTTCATTGTTCTTGCTGGACTGAAGGGTTTGAATGGTCAGTTGGAGTTCTACAATGTTGATGATCTTGAGACAATGGCGACAGGAGAGCATTTTATGGCCACTGACGTCATGTGGGATCCTACCGGAAGGTGAACTAATCACTATCGATTTTTTTGAATAAATAATTTATAAAGTTTGCAAAATCAATTTTCAAAAATACTTAGGAATTTACATACTCAACTGGCATAGAGGACAGTCTTAAAAGTGCTTGATCTATAAAAACATGCACCCTCTAGTTGTATGAATGAGAATCCTGAATTTCCTAGGTTCAGTCATTATTGAATGACGAAACTAAATAATCTGCAATCGCATGTTTAGTTCATGTTTTTATATATTATTATACTATCTCATTGTAATTTAATTGAAATGAAATTGTTCTGGGACATGTCCTCTTCAGATTTCTCGCAACTGCAGTTACCTCGGTTCATGAGATGGAAAATGGTTTCCAGATTTGGTCCTTCAGTGGCAAGCATATTTACAAGGTGTCAAAGGACCACTTCTATCAGGTAGAGCTTCCATCAGTTGTTCTTTCAACCCATATAACTTTTGACATATCATCATCCTAATGCCCTTCCATTTGCTTGGATCTAAACGGTGCAGTTCCAATGGCGCCCAAGGCCACCATCACTACTTACTCCTGAGAAGGAGAAAGAGATCTCGGAAAACCTCGAGATGTACAGCAAGAAGTACAAACAGGAGGACCGAGACATGTTGGATGAGAAGTTCGAGCACGAAACCTATAAGCGGAAGCAACTTCGGGAGGAGTGGAAACGCTGGGTTGCTAAGTGGAAGGAGCAGCACGATGAGGAACGGCAGTGCAGGATGGCACTGAGGGGTGGGGAGGACAGCGACAAGGAAGAAGAGTATCAAGGCAAGGAGGTTGAGGTGGACGAGGTTGTGAGCGTGATAGAAGAAACTCTCGCCTTCGACCTGGACCAGGACTGAACCTCATGCTTGTCAATGCCGAGGTCCTTTCCTTTTGTTAACTGTTGCCGGCTTTGTATAATAGGTTCTAGAGAGTATATATAAGGCGCACAATTTTTGTCTAATCTAGCTGATTGTATAGCTTTCGTAAGCCGGTCATGCACTAGGATGATTGTGCGGACGTACATAAAGCATTTTCCAAGTTTCAAAGTGGATAGAACCGATTCCTACAAAACATGTCAACCTTTCGCACACAACTACAAGATGTCACAGCTTGAAACAGAGCTCTTGGTCGATGCTCTGAAAGGTTCAAGATACGTTTTAAGATAGTACTAGGTGTTATTGTTTGCCTGATCTGTGGTCGCGTAACGCCAAACACAGAGCATCCACAAACATATAGCTGTGAAACAACATTGTTGCCATCATTGGCACCAGATTGTTCAGCCGCTGGATGGTGCAACAGAACAACGTTGCATGTATCAACACGAGAAGCACTGATGGTCAACCGGAAATTTCACAAAACCCAGTTACAGAACAATCTGCAACTAACCCCACTATGTAGCCGTCCAAAAATGTAGATGAACCAAGGATAATCACACATACAGCTACAAAGAATTGTACAAAGGGAGAAAATTCTCCAGCATGGCGATGGTTTTGCTCTTGCGCTTGGTTGTCATGCTGGGTAAACTTTTTCTTCTTAATCCAGCTTCTCAAGTTCACCCATTCTCTCTATGATCGCCTGAAGAAAACACAAACAATGTCAAGCATTATCTCAGTTTTCAACAAGCAAACAAAAGAAAACAGCTTGTCATTTTCCTTGTGAAGTTTGGATGTCCCACAAATTCTCAGAAGAAGATGAGGCATAGAAGAAAAAAAAATCATCATCACAGCGTTACATATGAGAGCAAGCAGATATGCTTGAGTCCAGCTGTAGTTTTGTTTAATTCATGCTTAGATTTCATTGTGTGGTGATAATACAGATGCAACTTTAGTGTTGGTGTACTTCAACATGCATCTAACAAGTAGGGGCATTTAGCATCAGAGTATGTCGACTCAGCATAAAATGAAGTGTGACAAGAACAAAAAAGGGCATTTAAGCCAGTGCGAATTTGTGCACTACAATGACACTATGCTGACAGGGCAACAGACAAACAACTACAGCATCCTGTAATGGCATACTTGTCTTGATTAGGTGAACATTGATAACAATGAAATAAACAGATTTGAAGCTACTCAAAATTGTAATTACAAAAAGAAAATACATCTACCAGTCTAGCATGACTACAGTCAAGACCCATCTATGTGCAGCATAGAATGCATATGACAAATACATTTGACATTTCCCAAACATGCAAAATTTGCTAGTTAGTTTCCAACACCAAATACATGCTAAATATATATTAGATAGATATGATATATACCTTTTTGCTTGTTTCTTGAAGCTCTCCAGCAAGAATAAACTCATCCAATATCAAGTAAACCTAGAGAAAGCAGGATAAATAAAAATGCAGATTTATAAATGATTCTGATCATAAGAATAATTTATTCAAATTTTAGAAGACCTAGTTCAAATAGTTTACTACGATTTAAGATGGAAAAACTAGAAGTCAATTGGTCAAACTTGGTTCATGTTACACCTAGAACCAAACTATTTTTTTTTGCTCTTTCCAGATCCAGTTTAGAATGGATTCTTGTCAGGGTTTTGAACACGAGATGCACCATTGCCTAATGCAAATGTATTTACACTTCAAATCTTGACCGAAATTTACCAATTTCAAATGTAAGCTACATGGCTGACAAGAAGTAACTAGAAAACATGCCAGCAGAAGTGAAGATTTCAATTCAAATACAGCACAGGTACCTACAATTGTCAATGTTTCATGGCAAAAAATTTCCTGGCAAACGAATATTTAAACTAAAGTTACTACTAGCGAAGTAAGGAGCGAGGTGAGGTAATCAGCTTTGAAGTAGCTGTTCCCATGTTACCTTGTGGAAGTTGAACACTAAATCAAGTTCACACACGTTGCTGAAGAAATGGTCCAATATCTCAACAAATAAGTGGATACATTCCAAGTATACCAACTCATTATCGGTGATATCCACACATATTGAGAAAAACAGTCCTGCATATCTCCTGTAGATAACTTTATGTGTACGGAACTGCATAAAAAATTCCAAATTGGTCAGTTATAATTGAACATATATGAAACACCGCAGTAGTATTATAACACTATAATGGAGGTTTGCTCCACTGTGCCTAAGAAGCGATAAAAGCATCTAACTAGGCACCAAAACAAACAAAAATGTGAAGTTATATTTTGCCCGTTTCCCGCTCTAGCAATTACAGACATGTCCATAAATTGAATAAGGCTATTCTGCAAGAAAATTTACAATGATGTGCTGTATTTATTACCCATACATCCATAAATTGTATAAGAGAATTTCTAGCTTAGTCATCTAACACTATTATTATTAAGTTGAATTTTCGGAAAATTACTCTCGGTCCAAACCATACACTAACTCATGACGTAAACATACCTAGTGGCAACTGAGAAAGTGAGAATCTTCAAACCAATGGAAAAATGATCATTCAAGATAATGACTAAATCATTTCTGTTGGGTTTCATATCTAGCCTACCCAACTTGCTTGGAACAATGTCTTAGTCATTAATGTTTTCTATTAATTTATTTCTTTTCACTGTTTCAAACCAGCTAGCGGAGTACACTTGATCTTGTTTTCAAAAGTCAGGGCCAAACCTATCCATCTTCCTCGCGCTTCATATGTTTGTAGGCATTTCCTTTTGAGGCTTATGCTTTAAGCCTTTAAGAACAAGGACCCAAGGGGATGACATCAACAGATCAAAAACGCAGTATGGATTATAAAGGTAAATAATCGTCTTTGATCCAAAACAAAAGGTTATACACGGATAAAATAGTTTTTCATTAGATATTCACATGCCTAGCTGTGTAAGACAGCACAATTGGTGTTTCTGACAGGTCTTCCACACATGTAAATTTGGTAAATGGACATGCCAAAGCAATATGGGTCCTACAATTATCCATGCTACTCGACAGCCCAGATATGCATCAATGCAAGCACGACAGCCTAGAAGTTGGTATGGATACACTAAAAGAAAGGTAACAACAAGCACATATTACGAACCCATTAGCTTGATCGGAGAATACGTGTCAGAACATCTAGCATGTAGTATTATGATTTATGAACCAACTGGCTTGACTGGGGAAAATTTGTCAGAAAGTTTTAAATTTCTTAGCAACTCTGTGGTAAGTGTTCCATATTGATTTGGAAAATTTATGGCATCCAGTAATAACAACAAAATACTCATAAACATCATTCTAAATCATGGATCCTCGCAGATCAACTGCCAATTCACAAACTATACACCCTTATATTAATGCACCTAGATTCCCCCCCTCAAACACAGATGCAGTATGAACCCAGCATTATCGCCCGCGATGTCTTCTCTATTGAAGATCCCCATTGAAGAACTAGTATATTCAACATGTAAATCTTTGCATAATTACCGGTAACCAAACAACAGCCAGGCCCAAAGACACAACCTTTCCTAACGTTCCGTGTAGCTCACCTAAGTACAACAGTATCCCCGACTCCACATTGACTGAACTCATTTTACCCTAAGATCAGTTCCCAGATCAAGAACAATGGAGCCATGCTCAGTTCTAAGACAATCCAAGAACCAACGATCCTTTTGCTAATTTCGCTCGCGTATATACAACTCTTCGGCCTTAATTCCAGATAAAGAATTCAATCACCTCAACGAAGTTGGTGAACTTGGGATCCCTGTTGACCACCAGCCGATGCACCTGAGATACAGAAAAACAACCCAGATCAACACCCTGACCAGATGATTCTCTACAGCAAAAGGGTCCCGGCTCTGGCTCCGCTCACCTCGTACTCGACCTTGTGCTTCTCTGAGTCCTCGAGCGGGACGTAGTACTTGGCCAGCCGCGTCTTCCCCTGCCGGTTCTGCAGCAGGATGAATCGGATCTGCAAAGAGGAGAGTCAAGATCGGATGGAACGATGTCAGATCTCAGAGAGGAAAACCGGCGGGGTGGAACGCAGGAACGATCGTTACCATGCTGGGCGATGATGATGTCGGTTGAGAAGTCGCGAGATTGGAGCTTGGGAGCTGGGAGGGGATCGCAATGAGTCGGGTTTGTGTTTCTTGGTTTGCTGGGTTAGCGTTTGTAGAATGAGCTGTGTCTGGTCTCACCGCTAAAAAGTATTCTATCACCAGCCGAAAAGTCATATCGGATCCTGACACCAGTGCTCTTGCCAGATTAAAAAAATTGAAAATTATATTTATATGTTTAAAAGAATTATGTAACAAAATTCTAAAAGTACCTAATGATGTACCCCAATAACCTACAAAATCTCAATTTCAAATGTTTTGTTTTTTGACCTATACAAAAATGACAAAATCTGTTTTCTTTTCGTAGATTTGAATCACTATACTCACATCTATGCATTTGTTATTTTTGTGCAGCCTAAAATACACATTATTTTCAGTTAAAAATTTACACGATTGTGGGATACAATACCGGCTACATCATGATTTATTTTCAGATTTTTATGAAGCTTAGAAACATGATTTTTAATTTATTTTTTGAAGTGAGATCACTGGTGCTCATGTGCACCAAATCTCTGTCCCCACCAGCCCTCGTCTGTAGCATTTTCATATGATCTGCGTGCGAAATCCAAATCGCTCCCTAGCCTCAAAAGTGTTTTGCTACCGATTTGATTTTTTTTCTGAGAGGGTTGGGATTGGTGGTAACCATGGTTATCCAAAAGTTATTAGACGGGATTCGCAAATAAAATTCAGAATCAAATTCTGGGAATATTTAAATATTTTCATTACCATCTGGTAACTGGTTTATAACCAGATGATAACCAACATTTTCTCATTGGGTGCTTAGGCTTAGCCCAAATTTAAATCTGGCGGACAATTCCATTTAGATCTTGTTCATTCTTCTCATATTTTCATCTTCAAGAGGTTTGGGATGTGATGAGATTTGGTGGTCATCCAATCCTCTGAAATATTCTTCCTAACAGTATACTAATATGATGGAGTTTTAAATTTTGATAAAAATAAGAGAATTACGGGGATATTTTCAGATAATATCGGCGAAACCCGGATAAGTAAACGAAATACTCTATTAGGGACTTTCCAGGATTTGGGATAATCCCTCTCATCCCCTCAAATACACTAGAAGCAAACAAGCCATCGCCACGAGAACTAAGAAATCTGGTAACCGTCCGGTAACCAACCGTTGGACGGGATTGACTGAGCGCAGCTTCCTACGTGGGTGACCGCCAGTTGGCCCTACCGTTGTGATATGCCCAAAAGGCACTCCAGCTGAGAAAGAGATGGGTGTGGGGACACCACCTCTCCTCCCATTTCTCGCCCGATCTCCTATCATTTATCTTCCCTCTTCTTTCTCCCCTGCTCGCGCCATTGGATCTCCTTCCCCGCCCCTCCTCAACCGGCTCCGCCAACACTGATCCGAAGGCATGGCCAACGTGGTTGGTCATGGCGTTGTTGACGACGGCGAGACTAGACTAAACCGGAGATTGGGTGATGTGTTTGGTCGCTGATGCGCGAGCCCAGTGAGTAATAGACATATGATTGGAATGGAGGGTGTCGTGGCCGGTGCCAAAGAACAAAAATAGTGAGTGGGGGTTAGAGGGATGGTCGGCCGGGGTCGTTCGTGATCCAAATGGGAGGTGTGTGGTACAGGGTGGTGCGGCGATGCATTCTGTGTGTGTGTGGGTCGTAGGGTGCATGCTATTAGGCCAACAGATATGAGCGGTTCACAATGTCGCGTGATCGCTGGAAGTGGGGGTGGGGAAAGGGCGGATCTAGTTTTTGCCTTTTATGCATGTCATAATCCAGCGTGCAGGGCTAATAAGTGGGTGACCCTTGTTAGACACGCATAATTTATGCGGGTATAGTTGTAATATGTCGATAAAGAGACCATAAGATTCTTTACAAATTAAAATTTGAGTTGGTTTGTATTTGTTGGTCTGGTGTGGTTAAAGGCATCATTAATTTGACTTTTCACGCGGAAGTTTAATTTTCAAAAAAAATGGAAGAAAAAATTATCATCTTCCAAGTAGAGTAAATCCCACGTGCATAAAATGAAGGAATAAAGTTAATGTTCAGATGGATCTACTCATTCGATATCCCCTCTTTATGGTACGACCATGGAACCTATAATCCAGTATCTCTCAAACGCCTTGAGACCGATAAAACTAGGAAAACCTAGCCAAGATATATATTAGCCTTGCATTTTCCACTTGAGCTCGTTAACGGCTTTCATGCTTACCTCAGGTCGGTATTCTTCTCTTGATCGTGGTTGAAGAACCTCAATTTGCTTCCCATATAGCACTTTGGAAAAGCATCACTTAGGCACATCATCACATGTCCATTGTCATCAAATGGATGGCAAAATACATACACATATATAATCTTCTCGGGTGCTAAAATGCATCTAAATTGCATCTATGCTCTTTGTAGTTTAATGTGCCATATATATTTTATCATAATTTATTAATATAAGTGTTTATAACCGTGAATTAGAATTATTTTGGGGATTTTCCTCAAAGATCTTTTTATTTCTATTATAACATCCTCATAGGTAGCTGTGTATTTTTCGATTTTGAGGAATCGATTTATCTATGAAAGTTTTTATGGAAAATGAAGATCTAGAGCCCCTGGAGCCCACCTACAGCCAGAGGGCCTGAGTGTCATATGTGGAGCACTTGGCAAACATATTAAATAGGCAGGAAAATACATCGACAGAGAAAACAATAAAATATTTGTCGAGTGTCCGGTGACATGCCACCAACAGAGTAGCTTTGTCTCCTTCCCATCAAACGTTGATGCTAGTGACACATAGCAGCATTAGCCTAAGTGCCTAATCAAAAGAACTGGGCCAACGGCTCTATACTTGACATACAGCCAGCGGTAGTGGCATAGGATCATGTCGCCCTAGGCGGCCTAACCTATTAAAAACACCCAAGTGACATCTTGTCGAGTATACGACCTCCTTTCTTGTAAGAACATTGTACACATACCCTCCTAGTTGCAACACCGCCACTTTGAACCGATGCCCTGTTCACCTCTCTCAACAACCATAACAAAGTCAAAAATCTCAGTGAAAAGATGAGGATCCTCTTCCATGCCCATGGTGGCATAGCAACGGCCGGATGCGGAGAGAGTGGCATATAGACAATGTCGGTGAAACATGGCGCATACTTATCGTGATTTGAGTTATAACATCAGCACCACTTATATACTAACTTTCTTGTGGTGGTTTTCAGGTTCCCTTTGGGGACCTTTCATTTTATCTTGCTTTCTTCTGCTTCTTAGCGGTGTACAGGATTTCTGTTCCAACCTTTCGAGCTTAATACAATGCCAGACAAATCTGTTTTCCTTAAAATACTTATATATTATTTGTCTTAAGAAAACATATGCATCACACATATATGGAGAAAAGGTCACACTTTTCCAGCTCACACCGTACCTAGGCTAAGTTATCACTGTGAAAGCTCACACCCACACAAAAACAATGTCTATCATAAAGAGAGAAATTCTCAAACAACAGTTGCATGATATCAATCTTTTTACTTGGAAAACCATTAACTTGGGAAAAATACGGACCGAAGCCATCCAATCTTTTTTACTCCGTCTGTCCCAAAAAGGATGCCCTATTACTTAATGAGGAGGGAGTATGCATCTTATCATCTTCTATTCGAGAATAATAAACATAATCAATGAAAGACAAAGGCTGCACATGAATCTGACTCTAGAAATGTGGATGTCCACCATCGAGAAGTCGATTTATTGAAGCATAAAATAGATGGAAGAAGAGATCTTATTAGATTAATTAACCCTTTGGCCAGCCTTTAGCATCTCAAGAATGCGATCCTCTCAAGCCAATCCAAATGGGTCCTGTTTCACTAGCATATAGAAGAATGGAGGGTAATAACAAAGCAAAAGGAGAAGAAACGGATAAAGAAATTGTGGAAAGTAGAAACTTTCTATTTCACTAGCATTTCGAGTTGCAGCGCAGAGCTATGTCCAAACTCAACGGAATTGTGCATAGAAGAATCCAACTTGAATAAAGATACAAACTAAGACTTCCCATTCGTCAGACGAGATGATCATATTTTTATCCCCCGCTGGGATAACCTCTTCCTCAATGGATGGATTACATTCAACCACAAATATATATAAGATGAGGCGTTTTATTCAGTTTGAAAAGTTCCCTTGCCTTAGAGTAGAGAGAGGGAGATCTTGCGGGGGGTTCCTAAAAGGTAGTTTTGCCGCCATGTTCACCTTATCTTTATTAATAGAATAAAGTAAACCGTGTGTGTCTCAATTGACTATGGCCTGCATCAGGAGAACATGGCGATTTCCGTGAATAACAATTGCTCCGATTCAGATAATGATATGGGAGGGAACATATAGCTTTTATTAAAGGGGGGGGGGGGTCTTCTGGCATCTAGAGCTAGGAACAGATGATCAAAAGTTAAACATTTAATGCAAGAAGACCAAGTGGAAATGATATCTAATATGTATGGTGTGTAGAAAAGTAGGAGAATGCTATTTGTTACATAGAAATAGATGCAACTCATACACATATTGTGCAAATTCAAGATATGTGATGGAGGATGAACCACTCTTATACAGGGCAGGCGGCGGGAGGATTATAGAGGAATGGGCAACAGTTAAAACCAACAAAGCACTTCCACAAAAAAATTTCATTGTACTACACCCAATATATTAACCATTCATGCTGGATCCAAAGGGTGCAATATCGCAAGAAGGGGGGTTGACCTGGATCCCTGTGCCAAGTCTGCCATCGTCTTAATGATGATGGTGCCCATGTTCTGCTGAGATGCAAAGGTGTGAAACAAGTGTGGAGGAGGATGGCGCTGGGGAAGGTGAGAGACAAGCTTCTGTCTTGCACTGGCCCCAAAGAGCTGGTACATTCTATCTTTAAGCTTGAGCAGGGGGACAAGATTAAAAGCGTCGCTCTGCTCTGGGAATGGTGGAAACACATGAATAAAATCAATGCTGAGGGTATCAAGTTAGATGTTGATGCTGTGGTGATCAATGTTGTGAGGAATGCCATCGAGTATACCCAATTCTGTGTTGGTCTGTCTCATAAAAAGCCCCAGCTGAACCCAAAATGGAAGCCGCCTGATGAAGGAGTGATCAAGGTGAATACTGATGGCAGCTTCTTTGCGGCCTCAGACATGGGAGGATGGGGGTATGTGATCATGGACTGCAATGGTGTTGTTCTGGGAGCTGCTGATAATGCCAGTGATGCTCTCCACACGGAGGTTGTTGTTGTGTTTAAGGCGATCCAGGCGGTGGCGGATTGGGACGTGTCGGATATCTGGGTTGAGTCTGATGCTCAAGTCCTGGTGCTCGGCGTCAATGGGAATGTGTTTGATCGTGCTGCCAATGGTGCTCTATTCAAAGCGATAAAGTCTTTTGCTGTACCAAACTTTAATTCTTTTACTTTCTCGTTTAGCCCACGGGCGTGTAATTCGGTTGCAAACGCTATGGCGATGTATGGGGAAAAACTGGTGCATGTTCCACAGATTCTTTGGAATGGACATGTCCCTAGTTTTGCTCGTCGGTTGGTTGCCAGCGATTTTGCGGTGCAGTCCGGGTAATATATCATGCTTTCCCAGTAAAAAAGAAAGATATATTAACCATTAATAATTAATTAGGTACGAACATGCAAAATTTTGCAGTAACCATGCATGAAAATCCACGGGTCACACATACAGGCAGGCAGCTTTACAATCTAGTGGAGCATAATCGAGAGGCGCCAAAGTTTAAAAAACAAAAAAAAAAAGATCTAGCAAATCGTGTAATGGAATGCAGTAAGCCATCTCTCCGTGCGATCGGCGCGCTGCTGCTCGATCGATCTTGCACTTGCGTTTGGAGTATCATCATCATCACCATCTGCTTAGTACGATAGTATATAACGGGGCCGGAGTGGGTTTGAGCGAGAGCGATTAATTAGTAGCTGTAGTTCTTGACGAACATGCCCTCCTTGGCCTCGGCGGCCTCGCCGTCGCTGGTGTACTTGCCGAGCTGGGCGAGCGAGTTGGCCTTGGCGCGGAGCAGCAGCGCCTCCTGGGCCGCCTTGACGTTCTCCGGCCGGCCACCCCACGTCTTGAGGCAGGTGTTCTGCAGCGCCCTGGCGTAGGAGAAGGAGACGTGCCACGGGTTGGGCGACTGGTTCATGGCGTTGAGGTTCAGCGTGGCCTCCACCTCCGACTGCCCTCCCGACAGGAACATGATCCCGGGCACGGCTGGCGGGACGCGGCGGCTGAGGAGCTTGAGCGTGTAGTCGGCGACCTGCTCCGGGGTGGCCCTGTCCTTGCACTCGGCGCCGGGGGTGACCATGGAGGGCTTGAGCAGGATGCCCTCGAAGATGACGTTGTTCTGGGCCATGTAGTAGAAGGTCTCCGCCCACACCTTCTGCGCCACCTCGAAGGTGCGCTCGATGCCGTGCTCACCGTCCAGCAGGATCTCCGGCTCCACGATGGGGACCAGGCCGTTGTCCTGGGAGATGGCGGCGTAGCGTGCCAGGCCCCAGGCGGCCTCCTTGACAGCGAGCTCGGAGGGCCCGTTGGGAATGCTCACCACGGTGCGCCACTTGGCGAAGCGGGCGCCCTGCTGGTAGTAGGCCGCCTCCCGGGAGGCGAGGCCGTCGAGGCCCTGGCACCAGGACTCGTCGTTGGATCCGGTGAGCGGGACGAGGCCCTTGTCCACCTTGATCCCGGGCACGATGCCTTGCTCCACCAGGATGTCGACGATCTTCTTGCCGTCGACGGTGGACTGGTAGAGGGTCTCCTCGAAGAGGATGGCGCCGGAGATGTGGTTGCCGAGGCCGGGGACGGAGACGAGCAGCGTCCGGAACGCCTGCCGGTTCGCCTCCGTGTTCTCCAGCCCGATCGAGTCCAACCGCTTCCCGCATGTCGCGTTCGACTCGTCCATGGCTAGGATGCCGCGTCCGGGAGACGCGATCGTTTTCTGCATCCATGCATAGATTCTCGTTTCACTTCTCCTGCTAGTTCTAGCTTGTATGAATTCAGTATCACCGGCCGGAAACACAAGAATTGGTAACGTACCGCGGTCTTGACGAGCTCATCGTCGTAGGCGCCAGCGCGGACGACCATAGAGACTCTCGGGGCGGCCACCTGCCGTGCCGCGCCCCATTCGGCCTTCTTGGGGAGGAAGGAGGACTTGAGGAGAGTAGCGGATGCCATATCCTTCTTCTTCTTCTTCCTGTCTTGGTGACTGGCCTCAGGCTCAAGCTGGCTGGTATCCTCTCTGCTTCACTAACTGAGACCAATGGAATGGAGTTTGCGCTGGGCTGCGGTTCCTTGGTAGATATTTGAATGGCTGGGGCAAAGGGGATATGAGGTGTGGGGTGGAGGTTTGGATGCCTCAATGGCTGGCTCTCCATTGCTCCAATCCTGTTGCTGTCATCTCCTCTTGTCCTCACCTGCTGTGTCATACTATTCCTCGCCAATTCACAATGTTTATGTGCACCGTGTAAAAGGGCAGCCTCTCAGCAATTCCTGCACCTCATCCAAACCAAGGGAATTGCCTAAATGCTGCTGGCCTCAAAACAGGTCACTCCTAGGTCCTAGCTGACATCATCACCAGTGGCTGGTTTCTACCAGCGGCCTACGGCGGAGATTTCTTAGGATAGGGCATCCATGGATAGACAGATTCATCCCGGGTGGTTGCCATACTTCAGACTTCACGGTTGTTCACGTCGGGCTGCAGCATCATTTTTTTCCCCTTCCCTCTAGGATTTCGTTGATAGTAACGGCTACAGCTGTGAGTTGCTTGTTGCTCTCATAGTCTGTGTGACTCAAATGCCACAGCCACTATAGCTTCAATGGCAGGTTCATTGCTAGGATGTGGTTGTGCCTCGCAACTAGATGCAGCATGAACAACGGCCACTGGTTTGAAGACCTCCCTAGCAACAATAGGATTCAAGGAAGTCCACCCATGTTGAAGATCATCTTTCTCATCACATCTCCATACTGAATTTTACTATCTACACATCCTTGCAACTGTTGTATAGCAGCAACACACAACAGACAAAACAGAAATAACTTGTATAGTACAAATTTGTCTCTGTTACAATAACATGTTTAAAATACAACTGAGGAAATTTATGGAACAGAACTCCATACCTACCTTATGAAATATCCAACAACAATTTGTGCATTAACAACAAAAGTTGATTAGATACAAACATGTATTTATCAACATTTTATTCATCAAAGGACGATAAACAACTTAGCTTATCATTTCAGCACCTAAATTTTGTTTACACTATAAATTATCATAGTATGCCCTCCTCTAACTACTAATAAAATTCAGCAACACCCTGGTGATGCAAGTAACGAATCAGTTACTAAATCATCTGTTTCGATTGGTCCAGATGATAAAACATCAAAAACTTCAGATGGTAATATCTGGAAAGGCAGAACCCTCCGACATGAGTTACTTCTCGCCGGTCTTGAAGATGTCACCGAGGTTCACATGCAGGCTGTTCCTCATGGTTCTCCTACCTGCCACACCGGTACGGGGTCCAGCAGACCCACCAGATCCACCAGCGTTACCCTTTCTCATCATTGCAGCAAACTCACTGTAGTCAATTTGTCCATCCTACAAAATAATTTAGATATATCAATTGACAAGTATACAAGTAAGCATGTGACAACAGAGAAGTGCAGAATCGTGATAAGGAATGCCAACATTATTTTGATCCACATCCTTGATCATATCCTCAAGATGGACATCAGAAAGACCAAATTTATCACATGCTTGCGAGAGCTCATCAATTGTTATGAAGCCACTTCCATCCTTATCAAAGAATGAGAATGCTGACACCAAATTTTCCTCCCTCTCCAGTTTATTCACGTGCAGCGTAGCTGCTAAGAATTCACCATAGTCAATGGATCCACTGTTGTCAATATCAGCCTGCAAAAGATAGATAAAACCGTATTACAAACTCAATGGTGTGTAACATCTAAAACGTTTCAGACTGCAATTTCTTTGTTTCTATTAAAGGTGGAACAATGCACTCAACAACATAGTTGCAATGCACTTACCGCATCCATTAACGCCTGGATTTCAGGTTCCATTAAATCGGAGCCCACCCTTTTCAAGCCATCCTTCAGTTCTTCATAAGTTATTGTACCACTATTGTCAGTATCAATCATTTTAAACAATTCTTTTAAACCACCGATTTCCTCCTCAGATAGACTTTCAGCAATTACCTGCAAGAACAGAAACATATTCTTAGTTTGTGAGAGGATCAAGGTCTAAGGTAATTCATATTGCACCATGGTGTTATCTCTATTGAGCATTTGCAATATGATTATCACAATCTAATGTGAGATGCCAGTTCACCAAGAGTTAAAGCAAACGAGATTGTACAGCCAATACAAATGAGGAAGACACAAGGCCTCATAACAAGATTGATACACAGTAATGCATATTCATTACTGAAATCCTGATCTTCAATAGAAATGTGCAAATGGTAATGAAACCAGTTCAACTTTCGAGTTACTTTTTTTAGCGAAACTATTTATAGTCTTAAATGTTTGTATAATATGTAGTGTCAAACAAAGGAGGCTATAATGCAATGGTACAACAGAGCCCTAAATCTAATGTAGCGGTAAAACAAAGTACTACTGAATTTATTGTGCAAAATATGCTACATGTCACTAACAGGGTAAAGAACAAAAGATATCTACTCATCTACACACCCTCAATGCCATCTTCTTCAGCTTGTTCATTGCAGAAAAGTGTTTCAGCCTTGACAACACAGCAGAATCTATAGGTTTGTCAGGTGCCACTGAATCATCAACAATCCATGGATGACCTGGCATGGGATCCCATTGTTATCAGTAACAAGTACACTTGCGTGACACAGAGGGTGATGTGGGGCGGGACGGAGTGAGACTTACATAGAACCTCATGAGCACTCTGTCTCTTTTTAGGATCCCGGGTAAGCATCTTACGAACTAGATCTTTAGCACTATCAGAGATACTAGGCCATGGTTCAGTTTCCAAATCAAGTTTACCTCTAAGAATCTGCTTGAAGATTCCTGATTCACTTTCTGAGGGAACAAAAGCATATTTGACCCATGGAAAGATAGCCAGGTCAGTAAATGATAATTTATCTAGACTTCACAAGTCAATTTGCTGGAACAGTAAATGTTTTACCTGCCCAAAATGGTGGCACACCACACAGCAAAATGTACAGAATTACTCCAGCACTCCAGACATCAGCTTCTGGGCCATAGGATTTCATAAGCACCTCAGGTGCAACATAATAGGGGCTCCCAACAACATCAGAAAATTTATCACCTGACAATATTCGAAGAGACGTTTTTGCTGTGAGTGAGATTTTGATGCAAATTCTGTTAATCATTTCTAGCGAAATAATAGAGTAAGCCACATCAACTCAAGACTACTAAAATATGTCACTGCGCGAAGCATGGCAGCTGCTCGTAGGTGCATTCCACAAATTCTGTTAAACTAGCAAAAAATATTTCTTGTCATAAACTATATAATGCTTATCACTCCTGCCAGGTTTTCCTACTTGCATCTTCCTTTTGCTGAATTATGAAACCTTCAGCAAAGCATAACTAACGTAGCGATGTGTCCTAGGGTGCACATTATCAGCACGAAGTTAAGGTAACAAACTAGAATAAGCGACATTCTGTATCACAACCATGTTTGAATTGTAGCGATGTTATTCCATCAAGTGCACACCTACGAACATCAGTTCTGCAGCAATTCATCACGGAATACAGCAATAAGACATATCTATATAATGCAAACGCCACAGTTCACAATGCAGTTCATGAGGCAATTTGATATCCGATTTAAGCTGAATCTTATGAACAAAGGAATCAGTGGATTCATCAGGGAACACAACAAGAAGACGTGTCTACTTATATGATGGCATAGTGACATCAAAGTATCAAACAAGACAAATCCATACTAAGAAAACAGCAAACGCGTATGAGCTAGACTCTGACATATTTTAAGGCCATAATATCTAAAATTTTACATGCCATCAGGCACCAACCCAGATAAGGCCACACGAATAATCATCTATGACTATTCAGACCAAAATTGCTAATGTTTATCCATCGAAGTTGATAACTGTAAATCACTGTCGTACTCCACAATACTATACCTACACTTAAATAATACAAGTCCTAAAAATTACCAACAATTTCCTCCCAATTCTAGTCACAATTACGCATGGCAATATGAATTTCCAACAGAAGATTGGGGCCTCATACGATCATTACAAACAAATGTGTTGTTATCTAATGTAATAACCTGCCATCATTATGTAAGACAAAAAAAAAGTAGCATCAAAGTTCAAACTAGACAAACCACAGGAATCCATCTCCCCCAGCATTTACATCAGATAACTGGGGTGCAAACTATTTAAAGCATGTTCTTTCTTATAAAGTTACCCCCCTTACAATTGCTCCTACTGTCCTACGATATCATATTCAGTTTTCGTCAAATTAGTAAACATCAATGGTATGAATACCCTGATGAACACAGAGAACGATCTATCAAAAAACTTAGTAACTAAATGAACGATCAACGTAAATGCCATATTGACAACAAGCTTACTATAAATAACATGAACAATCTAACAAGCATTCTCCCTACCACCGATCGCAATCAATTTGAGAAATCTGCGTGGACAATCACATACGCACCAGGTTTGCAGAACACAGAGAGCCCAAAGTCCGTTGCCTTGAGCGGGGAATTCTCGGCAGTGCTGGCGAAGAGGAAGTTCTCTGGCTTGAGGTCCCGATGCATGACGCCAAGCGAGTGGCAGCCCTCCACCACCCCGACAATTGTCCTGATGAGCTGCGCCGCGGCGCGCTCGCTGTAGTGGCCCTTGGCCACGATGCGGTCGAAGAGCTCACCGCCGGCGCAGAGCTCCATGACGAGGTGGACGAAGAGGGCGTCCTCGTAGGCCCCGCTGATGCGGACGACGTTGGGGTGCTCGGAAAGGTGGTGCATGATCTGGATCTCGCGCCAGACATCCTCGTAGTCCTCGCGGCACAGGAGCTTGCGCTTGGGGATGGACTTGCAGGCGTACTCGGCGCCGTCCTCCTTGGCCACGCACAGGTACGTCGTGCCGAACTGCCCCTGCCCCAGCTTCTTCCCGATGCGGTAGTGGTCGCGCACGTTCGCCGTCTTGTGCGGCAGCACCGACGCCGGCCGCAACGCCGTCGGCGCCGCCACCGGCGGCGGCAGCCGCGCGTGCGCATTGCCCTTGGCCTTCTCCCTGCCCGGGCCTTTCGGGTCCGGCTGCATTGGCGTCGACCTCTGTGGTTCCCGCGGGATCAGGAACTTCTTTCCCTCCTCCCCTTCTTGGCGAGCCACGAATCCTGACCAACGACGGATTAAAAAAATGCAAGTTGGTTCCCGCCTCCTCGGCTTCTTCCCTAGGAAATTTATAGGGATTTTGATTCGATTGCACAACACAAAAAAGATTGGATCTTGAAACGGGCCCTCTTTCCTTTATGGATTACTGGCGGAAGAACAGATGATGATCGAGGAGCTTTAGGGGAGGTTTATGGCGGCTCCGCCGACCGTAGAGCGAGGAGAAATGTGTCTGCCCCTCTTCCTCGGTGGATTCTTGCGGCGATTTCAGGCGAGGTCACATGCGATGCGAACAAGATTGAATTTATGCTCCATGCGAGATCGGCGATCTATTGGCTTCGATGGCTCGCTCGCTGTGGTCTCGGAGTGGATTGGCGTTGCAAATGGGGATGAATTGTTCGGGCATGTGCGGGGACCATGGCGATGGTTACCTTATTCTCTCTCTTGAGAGAGGAGGAGAGGGGGAGGATGAAGACAACCGTCCTCGGAAACTTGTATTCCGCACAATTTTTGTTCTCTATATTCTTTTTGTAAATAAACAGTTACTATTTCTCTTTTTTCTAAGGCTGGTGTCAATGCACCGCCCCACTCTAGCCTCGCCACGTCAGCTTTTTCCTCACTCTCACCCCACTCTCACCCCACTCTCACCCCACCTTGCCAATGCATGGGCTATAGTCCCCACTCTCACTTCTCTCTCCTCCACATAGGCATTTCTCTCTCCTCAACATTAGCTTTTTTTTCCAGATTACAACATTAAAAATAATGCAAGGAAATTATTTTATTAAACTAAAATTGGTACCGATTACATCATAAAAAGAAATTACATAAAAATTTGAAAAAATTACATAAAAATTTGAAAAAATTACATAATCTAGGCATTATGAGCCCACACACGCTCAATCAAATCTTGCTGGAGCTGTCTATACACCGGTGAGGCCCTCATTTCGTTGTCCATCTGAATCCTCGCTGCTAGGCTTGGTGGTGCATGGTGGTGTATTGCAGGGCCGACATTGGACTCAAATTTGTACCACGCTCATCGTCGATGATCATGTTGTGCAGAATGACACATGCACGCATGATCAACCCAAGAGTACGCCTGGAGAAGGAGCGGCCCGGAACTGCTAGAATGTTGAACCCGATACCTTCGGCGAAAGAAGCTCGGAGGGTAGTTGCAGTCGTCGGCGAAGTAGTCCTCGAACAGCCGATCGTGGGCACCAAGACGATCACGCCTGATGACCTCTCGGCGGCGCCGACGTCTTGGCACCACCTCCTCGGCTTGCATCTCCTCCTCATACCCCTCCTGGAATGCAGCGATGAAATCACCCTCCACTCCGTCGCTCGAACTGCTGCTGGACGAAGACATGGTGTAGAGTGGAGTGGAAATGGAGAGTGGAGGTGTGGAATGACTGAAAACATATGGGGGTATTTATAGGGTTTTTTGAACCAGCAACGGCTAGCTGACGTGGACGAATCGCGTCGCGCCACGTCAGCTAGCCGTTAGCCACTCCCGCCCCACTCTCGCCCGCTCTCGCCCGCCTCTCGCCCGCATAACGCCCGCCTCCCGCCCGCCTCTCGCCCGCTCTCGCCCGCCCTACCGCCCGCCACCCTCTCGCCCCACCCCGCCATCGCGCCGCCCCGCTTGTCGCCCTCTCGCCTTCTCCTCAAGCCGCCAACGCGGCGCCCGGCGGCGGGAGCGGGCGCCCGCCGGCGCTTCTCCTCTCGTCCCGCCCGCCTCCAGCCCCTCTGCCGCCCCGACGCCGCCGTTAGCGCCCCGCCTACCGCCTGCGGTGGCACCGGCCTAAGGAAATACACATATCTATACTTATTTCTACTTAATTATATATTATAATAAAAACATGAGCTTGCGTCAGAAAAAAAGATTTTTTTGCGAAACACAATTACAGACGTAGACGGTCGCACATACATACATACACTCTTCCTTATGAACGCGCACACTCCTACCCCATGAACACTACTCGTCTGACGGGTTTTAAGATTGGCTAAGACAACCGTCGGAAACTTGTATTCCGCACTATTTTTATTCTCTAATAAACAGTTATTATGTCATTTGTAATTTACTACTAAAAATATGTGTCTTAACTTTTTATAGATACAGATGTATCTCTAACTAAAATGTATCTAAATATACTTTTATCTAGATAAAAATGAGATACATATTTTCAGATAGAGGAAGTATTTCTCTTTTTAGTAGAAAAAACACATATGTATACTTATCTCTACTTCTTATATATTATAATAAAACCATGAACTTGCTGAGAAAATAAGATCTAACGCTTAATATTTGCTTTTTGTCCGCACCTCACGCTAAATTTTCGCGCATTAACGCCTACCACCCTCCGTTCGTGCCGCGTCATAGCGCAACGCTGTTGGAAAGGAAATAATAATTTCAAATCGTGCACCGATATCGTGCCCTGGCCCTGCCGACATCTTCCTCCCCCGACGCAACAAGATTTCCAACATGTGTTGCCGCCTCCCGATGCCGCGTTGTAGCCATGTGTGTAGCGCCCTACCTCGTCTCGCATTGCTTCACTCATGAACGCAATGATCCAAATGTTTCTGGGTCGCACCATAGTCGCCATGCATCGTCCACCTATCTCTTCCACTCAGTTCAAGTCGCACCACACCTTCTACACCGGCCGTACCCCCTTCTTCACCCCTTCCTACAATTATGTAGCTTTGCCGCCGCCAATTTTGTTCAATCGTCCCATCGTAGTTGGTTCTTGGCCCAACCATCACCAAGTTAGAGAGCCCGAAGGATCTATCAGAGAGTGCCGCTACATCTACCGGTTTCTTCTGGAATAGGAAGATGATGACTAGGCATGCAGCTCTAGCGGGGCCGTCGCGCCAGAGCGTGATGCATCACTCGTCGGCTTGTGTTGCAAATCTTGTCATTATTAACACTTGTAATACACTATGACATCAATGATCATTAAGATATGAAACTAAATGCTAAGATAATAAAGTTCATGTTGTTTTATCACCTTAACTTTGGTATATGATATGATATATGCATGATATGTGAGGT
This sequence comes from Lolium perenne, assembly GCF_019359855.2. Lineage (NCBI taxonomy): Eukaryota > Viridiplantae > Streptophyta > Magnoliopsida > Poales > Poaceae > Lolium > Lolium perenne. The sequence goes on from NC_067248.2 coordinate 107,370,044, forward strand.
TCCCTAGGTATTTGCTTTACCTTGATTTATGGGGATTTGCAACAAAGTGCTCTTTCACTGATTTTTTACGTTGAAGTACATGAATCCCTTTAATGTCCCTTCTTGTTCTAGTACATAAACCCCTTTAATCTCTCTCTCTCTCTCTCCTCATTTTACCATTCTTTTTCCTGAAATTGCAATGTCATTGGAATTGAATATCCCATGTTAGGTGGCTAAGTACGTTATTACCAAAAGACACTTCTATTAAAGCAGCACCACATACGCATATTTCATGCTTGTATGTATGTTTTCTTAAACCACATTGTGGCCACACAAAAAATAATAAATACAAATAATGTGCATAGCCTAAACTAGGTAAGAATGTCCAATCCCAATAAAAGCTTAAATTCAAAAAGAAAACATTCTTGAAAAGAGGATGAACCTATTGTCTCGAAGATGTATCTCCATATCATTTTACCTGAGCATCAACTTCCAACAATATACATCATGAAATGTGATTAGGTAGCTACCAAATAATGGTGATATTTAGCTAGTCAGCAAGTAAGAGTGGCGCAATAGTTAGCTACCAAATATTGTTGTTGAGTATCACTGTAATTTATTTCATCATTGTTTATATTTATATGCACCATAATAAAAATATGTTTATGTGTGCAAGCGTACACTCCTATAAATATTCGGTTATGAATTCATGGGAGCAGACACAACAAGGACAATCTCAACTAATGCTACTTACTAAAAATAAATAGAAGGATGAATTAAGTTGAAATCATTGCAGGATAAAAGAGAAATTTCATAAACACGCCTCTAAAAAGATTAGAACACAAACTGGTCGTGATTACTAAAGAACATAAGCCAACCAACAACTTAGAGAACAAACAAAGATCGATCTGCAACCATGCAGTGGGATATCTAGCAGGTTAACTAAAACCAAAACAATCTTCGTCACACTTAAATAGAGGAATAAAATACGAAAAGTGCCTTCGACACATGAGCACTAGTGCCTCTAATTTTTAAAAATCATGTTTTTTAGATTTAAAAAATTGAATTAAATACCCATATACATATAAACATTTTGAAGGTACAATAGAAATTTTGGAGAAAAACCTGTTGTATTTTGAGCTACAAAAAAAAATTTGTGACAAATATTTGACCCTATACACAACCACAAATTTCTTTTTATTTCTGTTGCTTAAAATACAATGCAATTTCTACCAAAATTTTACACGATTATTCGAGACATGTGTATGTATTCGTGAAATAAATTTAAAGCTTTTTAAAACATAAAAATATAATTTTTAAATATTTTAAAAACTATAAGCACCGGTGCTCATGTACACTAAATCTGCTTCGAAATAAAATCGAAACTTTGATGCTCAATTAAACTTATTTTTGGCAGCGAGAAATGGATTATGAGAAACCAATGAGTGCCTTTTCCTGTGTTGCCTCGTGCTCTCTCCAGTCACCTCCCATGGCCATGGCGGCACACATCCGGACTCTGATTCCGCCCCTGCTTCCTCGTCCGCTCCGCAGCCTTCCGGCTGGGCCTTCTCGCACCCAGTTCGGGCGACTCAAGCTCACCTGTCCGGCCTCAGGAGGCAGCGGGCCGCCGGCGGAGAAGCCGCCCCAGGGATCCTCCCTGCCGGCGCTGTCGGAGATTCGTTGGGGGGAGCTGCTAGCGCCGTCCCCGGACAACGCCGCGGCCGTTGCCCTCACGGCCGCGCTGGTCTGGGCCGGCGCGTCGCTGCTGCTGCAGCTGGTGCTCATCTCTGCCTCCATCTTCGCCGCCGCCCTCAAGTACTCCTTCGTCGCCGCGCTCCTCCTCTTCGTCCTCATCGCGCTCCTGTGAGTGACGGACGCCCATTCTTCTCCTCCTCCCGCCTCTAGTCTAGTGTCTAGTCCATCACTGCACGCGTGTTGGACAAAATTGCCTACTTATTACTTGTTTCTGTTTAGCCCACTCCCCTGAAATTATGTTCTTTGCGCAGACCATATGAGCGCTCCACAACTATGATGCTATACAAATGTCATGCTATCAAAGTAAATTTTCCAGACATTTAGATTGCAAAAGTAAATACTATATGGATCGCAGTCACAAAAATTCACTAGATAGATACAGTGCAGTTCAGTTCCTGCAGCCTATTCAATACAACTTGCACTCCGAGTAAAAACATTATGAATATACATATTCCGAAGACGCACCAAATGATAGTGAGGAGGGCAGTTCACACTACTTGTTTGAAAAGAAACAGTTTCCATTGGTAACTGGGTGTGTTGAATATGGAGATCCGACAAAGACCGAGCACATATTCACAAGTTCATCCTGTTCTTTTCACCTGTCTAGTCCACCACTGGACGTGCGTTGCGCAACATTATGTAGCTTTACTTGTTTGTGTTTAGCCCACTCCCCTGTACTTAAGCTGCATGAAAATTCACTTTTTCAGGGATAACATATGAAATATGTGCTCCACGAGTCCGTGTATGTTGCTATATAATGTTATGTCATGCAATGCAAGTAAATTTTCCAGATTTTGGATTGCAAAAATAATACTCCTTCAGTCACAAGAGCCAGCAGATACAGTACAATTCAAATCATATGGGTTATTCAATACAACTTGCACTCCGAGAACAGAACTTGTGAATATAGATGTTCTCAAGACACACACCAAATCACACATGGCGAGGGCGGTTCACAAACTAGATCGAAAAGAAACAGTTTTCGTTGCTAACTGGATTTGTTGAATATGGAGATCCACCAAAGACTGAGCACATATTCATGAGTTCATTCTGTTCTTTCACCTGGACATTGTAAATGAAAAAGATAATCAGCATACCCTATCATCGGCATTTTGCATATATTTTTACAGGGACAGTAGGGAAGGGCCTTACTGAGCATTTTGCCGGTTCAGATTTGTGCAAATGATAGCTCATAAATATCATAATATATATTCTGGTAGTTCTTAATTTCTTATGACATTGGATAATATCCCTACTCCACACAAAAATGTGAAATAGCTGTACCGTTGACAAAACTGAATATTTCAGATTTTTTATTAAATAGTGGGAAAATAGAGGAGTGCCATTGTGATGCTTAAACTTCAGTAGGTTAGTGTTAAGGACAAACTACAAACTCAACTTATCAAGTGAGAGAATAACCCCTTTCATTCTAATATGGCGGTCTATTAGGCCACCTGTTAATCATTTTGATGAAATTGTATTTGTACATTTGTTTTTGATACACAGATGGCTTGTGGCCCTCCTAGTGATTGGTGTGCCCATTAAGTGCAACAGTGCGTGCCCACATTAAGTGAGGCCGGTAGATTCTCCAGTATTTCCCTTAGCATGTGTAGGGGAAGTGCAGACCTGTGTTTGTGTGTGGTGGCGTGAGTGTGGTTTGTGTCCACCTTGTACTCTCTAGAAAAAAGTTCAAATTTCTTTTTCAGATCAAATAGAGGTGGTAATGTGGACTTATCTTACAAGTGGTGGGTTTATTTTGCTTGCTGCTACCTTGAGAAATTGAGGGTAATCTGTATTCAACCCTAAATTTAAGAGGTTAAATTATATATGGGCATTTAACCCTCCTTTAAGCAAGGTCAATCGGTTAAAATTTTGAAAAATATTACATAATTTATTTAGCAGTAAACCCACTTCAAAGTAATATTATGTGTCTCTTAATTCTGTGAAGTGTCAAATTGGCTGACCCATATTTGATTTACGTATTATGATCCTCTGTTTCTGTGCAAATTCTTGGTTGCTATAGACTTCCGTTTAATTGGTTTAATTATATTTTGAAGAGACAAAGCATGCATTGAATAAAGGAATCTTTGTAGAATAAAAAAAGAATATGAGACATCGAGACTGACCTTATTTTCAAGAAACTGTATCTCTTGCTGCATGATTAGCATCTGATGGGAAGCATTACATACTAGTTTAGTGAATACCATGTAGGAATCAGAACAATAAGAAAGTGGATAACAGATGTCCTACCTTTGTGGAGCGCATCTGACAAATCCATAGCTCAAGACTTTTCTCTAGTGTATGCAGTTTATCTAGCGTCATGTCCCCTGCTCCCCCTCCATACATGGACCTGCGTTGCTTCAGTTATCACTTAAATGTTTTCCGGAGGTTGTTGTATGTGTTAAGCAATCCATACAAGTGACTGTACAGGAACATCATGATTTGACTTAATTCGTAATGTTTATGTCATTCAGAATCACTTCTTTCACTCATAAATTGAGTTGCAGCATTTCTTGATTAGAAAATAATTAAAGCTACTATACAAGCTTGGATGCAGTTCTCTTTGTATTACTAGCGATGTGTCTTGCTCTCTTGGATATACTTTCTTAATAGTAGCTAGTTTAAACGTTCCTACAAGTTATCACTTTTATGATTTCTTTGACTCATTTGATCACGGAAACCTATTTTGTATGGAAACAGAAAATTCAATTGGGTTTCTGCTGATGCTTGATTGTTGTTGTTTTATATTCATCTTAATGGGTTAAAATATTATTTGAAGTCCTTACTTACATCTTAATGACATGAATTATCAATTGAAGTCCCTTACCATCTTTTCAGCAGTTTCTTGTTCTAAGCTCTAGATTATCTTTCATGCTGACCATGGATTCAACTTTTAAGGCTTTATGGAGCTCTATTTGTACTTCTGCGCGTTACTTTATATGTTGGTCATGCAGTACCGTGGGAATTCTAAATATATCTTTGATGGTTGTCAATAACCATTGTAGTTTGCAAGATGCACAAACGATGGAAACGTTAGCAGTGCACTGCAGGGGCTGAATTGTGCATATATTTGTCTCTTAGGAGGCACTAAGGCCTCACTAAGCTAATACAATCAATTTCAATTCAAGATATGTAACCATCCATCTTAAAGAGGAAGATTACCTTAGACCCTGCTGAAGTTGATCTATTTCTTCCCTTACCAAATAAATCCCGGGTTCTGCTACCTGTTATATGGTGCAAAAGAGTATTAGTTATCTTTGGTATCATTGTCATGGACAAAATCAGTTATTTAGTGTTAAAACAAAAATGTGATGTTTGTTTGGTTGCTTAATAAACCACTTTTTGTAAAATGAATCGATCTTTTTTATAACAAAAATTGTGCTCCTCCCAATTGTATCTAAATGTGATCCACCCTGAGTATCATCCAGTGGCTCACTTGGATATTTAATGCGTTAGTCCCTACAGATGAATTTTTACTAGATATATATCTCTTTGGAGTTCTTGCAAATGTTGCAATGTTTTCAAGCTTTGCAAAGTAAATACGTAGACCTGGCTTTGCAGAGCTCTGTTTTGCATTTGACTTTCTACCACGTCGCCCTGGTACCTCTTAACCAAGCTTTGCATGTTTCTTGCATTTTGTGAACAAAAGGAAAACATCTCAGAGTTGCATTCAGACATTTAAAAATCACTATGTAGCATGAATTTTGGAAACGCACCCATTAGTTGCCAGTTCATGGAGTTTTCCCTGAGAGGAGAAAATGATAACACCGACTTCAGCATCGCAAAGCACTGAGAGTTCCCTGGCCTTCTTGAGCAGCCCTTCTCGACGCTTGCAGAAGGTTACCCGTCTGTGGGCAAGGTTCTCAATTCGTCGCATCCGCACCTTCCCTCTTACCATGGTTTCCACTCTGCCTGCAGATGACCTTCAGCCTGGACTAGCCTTGAAGTTATAGTGGTGCTGCTAAAAGATATTAACTGCGTACTCCTCTCAGATCAAACTACTGATGCAATGAAGCGATCTGCTTTTATATAGCACTCCAACTTCAGAGGAATATGAGTCTAGCTTGGCATTCCTCCAGGGTACTTAAAAGCACTTTGCAAGTCATTGTACATCTTTCATTTTGCTCTTGTAGATTCTCATAAATATTGTAATATGGTACAGTATTATACTTATTGCTTCTTTGCTTTGTGAGTAATTTAACTAATCTTGTAAGATTCTGATATCACATCCAAGGACTTTTTCATTGTTTATCCCACTAAAGGTCGGTTATCTTGAACATATAGAGTTACATATTATCAGATTTTACCATTAGTTTATTCTGTAGTTCCAGTGCAGGATTGACTCTTGGTCTTGTTTCCGGAATCCAATAAATTGCTGTAGTTCGAGACTAATCTAACTAATAATTGTAGAGTATTTGTAGAAATCTAGGCTCTAAGAATATCTCCAGGGTACTATACCAATCACAATGCAAAACTACGTGACTATTTGGATCTAGAACTCATTTTTATATTGTACCACCTTCTGCACACTGGTATTTATTTGTTGGATCCCAATGCGCCCTTTCTCCCTGCTGTATTGCTATTGTTTTGATAATTCATATTTCTCAATCACTTTTCTTAATAGTATGCTCTAGTTGCATGGCAAAGTTATGTTTACATCTCTCTGTATTTGATTCCAAACTTCTATGGTTGTACTGAAAAGTATGTACATTTTTTGTGATTAATATGGCCATATTATACCAGTGCCTTGACATTTCAAGAAGCAGTTGCTTAGCATAACTGAATGACATATACTATGTAACTCTTGGATAATTTCTGACCAAATGCAAATGCTTTTCTTTTTGGATTTTTTTTTGTGTTCAGCCGGTGCGAAAAAATTATGTTTCTTTACCGTTTCAGTTAATCATGTGTCATGGTAACAAATCTCTGCACGTCTTTATACCAGGTTCTTGAGCTGCTCAACAAAACTTTAATTTGATAAGGGACATGATCTGCTTAGTTTCCATAACATGCCATCTGCTGGCAGGAACTGAGAGTGGGAACATCAGTAGTGGTGGTGGCATGGCGGGAATGTGTGAAATGTACTAAAATTTGTTGCTTATATCTGATAAGCATGTACTGTAGGTGGAAAATCCTAGATGTAGACAACGCTTCAAACATGTAGGTTTAACATCTATATGCCATACTGGCAGCAGCAGCTCTGACTGGTAATTATTTTGAACCATGATTGGATGTATGCTTAAAACTCTTCCATGTTTGAGAGGCCAAGAAGTTGTGTTAATTTTAACTGAAAAAATTGATGATAGGTTGGCAGTTTCCAGTTATTTTCCTTTTCTAAGGAATGTTTCATGTCGCATGCAATTTGGAATAAAGTTTCAGTGAATCAGATTCAGTTATTCCTTAAAAAGAAGCAAAAGCCTAAAGGGTGTTCGATTTTTTGACCAAATTATTATTGGTATTCTTGTTGTCTGTTGAAGATAGGTTGGTCCTGTTAGTGAATGAATATTAGAAGTTCTGCTAACGATATTTTGTTCTCTATTTTGAAACACATTGGTTTTACCGACCAGCGAAGAAACATAATTTATACTAGAATGATACTTTCTAGAAATTTTATTTTGTAAATGAAATAGTCTAAAATGCATGAAATAAATAAGTTGTCTAACATGTATATGTGCGCTAAATCTAATCGACGTGGCATTATTGTGTATATGACAAATTAATGTTGATGTTGCATGCAAGTTAATTAAAGCCGTAAATAAGATGAAATCAACGGCCTAGAAAACCTGATGATGTGGATAGCTGGCATGAAGAGATAAACTATCACAATTGCAGTTGGGGGTTTTCTTTTATAAGAAGTACTATATAAATAGGAAATTTTGTTCAGCACTAAACAACACAGCAAATCCCAGAGGCTGTAATGGATACAATAAAACAAACTTGTTGCATCTTCATTAGATTTAAGCCTGTAAGGTCAACAGTTATTTTCTTTCTCTAGCTTAATTGCACTGCTGTTGCTACCTGTTCACGCCAAGCATACGATGATATCTGTGACAGACAAATTAGACAATATTACTTTTGACTTTTGAGCTCTAGGATGCTTTTCCTCAGTACACGATATGCTGTAAGCTAATATATATGCCTCCGAGTCAAAACATTAAGCAACAATTACATGGAATCTCCACTCAGTCATGCAGCTATTGCCCATCATATAGGCAATGGGCATCTTAATTAATTTCTAGTGGCATCGTTGCTTAAGCATTGCTTAAAGTTAGCTCAGGTGGTAGGTCAATATGCGATCAGGTTCTTTCTAGTTTTATGAAAAGATAGCATTACACTTGTTAGCTACACGTGGAAGAGTCAAAGACTTTAGTTAATTGACAGACGTATGGAATCATGATATCTCATGCATCGTGTCTAACTAATATCTAATCTGAGAATTTGTTCTGGTTTATTGGAGAATGTTGACAGTGTTCGCACGGCCGTATGGCCATTTGACCTGGGATTATGCTTGCGGTTCGAAGGAACTCGTGGATGGAAGAGCATCACACACGTGTGTGCTTATCTTTGTGCATCCTGTTTTCTCTTTTCTGTTCTCTAGATTGTAACATGCCTATTCGAATTTGAAATGGTTTTTTTTTTCATATGGTGTCACTTCCGCGAAGACCTCTTTTGTAGCTGGGTTTCTTTTTTTTCTCAAAAACTACAAAACTTTTGATTTTATAGTGTCTGATTTTTTAAAAAAAATACATAGAGGTAGAGAATGTTGGAATCTATCAATGTGTAAATTTTTAGATTGAAATACGTTGTATTTTGCCCTCAATAAAAATGATAAAATATCACAAAATAATAAAATCTAGATTGTAGTGTACTGTTCATTACTGTTCACTAATGGTGAAATCAAGATTTATTAATTTTTCTGAGTCTAAAATACAACATATTTTATTCTGAAAATTTACACATTTGTAAATTACAATATTGTCTATATTATGGTATTTTTTCGATTTTTTTGACATGTCTAAAATAAAAAATTATAGATAAAAAAAAGGCCTACGTGTAGCTCGGCCCACGTATCGCCACTCTCGTCTCTTCTGCACATATTTATGATTCTGAAACTGGATAACTGGAAAGATATCTAATTTTACATATTGTGTATATATGGACCAGAATTAAAACTGCGGGATGCTTGGAAGTTGGAGCTCCACCAAAATTTGGAGCTGAGGTAAAGCTCATCAGCAGCTTTTCAGCTGCATCCCCCATTCATGAGATGAGCTCGTACACAATATGCGTCTGCCTTGTCTCCATCTCCTTGTTCCGAGCGGCAGTACCCATCTAGCATCTCTGCAACTCCTCTCCGTGCTCATGTCAGCAGCGTCGACTGCTTGTGCCTTGTGGTGCCTTCGTACCAGCAGCAGTAACTTGCAACTACCTATGTAGCTTTATCTTTACAGTGTGTATATTCCTGCCATATATGGTATGGTTCTTCAGTGTAAAAGAGACTAGCGGTTGATGATGATGGTGCCAGTGTATGCATCACTTCCCGGTTGGGTCAGGCCTCCGGTGCATGCCATGGAGGCAAGGCAAGCAGACCCCACACCAGCCATGATGATGACCGTAAGAGTAAAGCCTCTTCTGGTATGTCTGTAACTTTATTTTCTTCCCTTGTCAAGGTTTTGTTTACAGCTTGCCCGGGTAATCGTACTGGTTGACCTACTAGCGTAAAAAAAAACATTTCCATTGGTCCGTCACTGACCAGAGTGTGCAATCAAAGATCAAGGAGCCTCTTCAGGTGAGTACAAGAAGCAGCCTTTTCATGAGAAATTATCGTGCACTCCCGGCCGTGGAGTACTTGTACTCCAAATCGAAAAAAAACCCTCTCGGACTCTCCTGTAAAAAAAAGACCCCTCTCTAAAAGTTAAATAAGTAACCTACTAGATAGACAGTGCATTAACTTTTGTACGAATTCGAGCGACGTGCTTGATAAACACCCCAGACCCAAAAAAAAATAAAGAATCCAGATTGGTAAAATAGATCTAAAATGAAAAAAGGACAAATCTATGTATGCATACTGTGTAATCAATATGGGCCATGAATTCGGCCCATTGACCATACCACCGCTGAATTTATTTTTTCTTTTCTTGAGCTACACATTCAATTTGGAATTGATATCCTGTGACATAGTTTTTTTTATGAGGTAGACGCTGTGTCTTTTCATTGATTAAGAAGGAGAGGACATATCCCAAGCTAAAGAAAGAAGAACATGTAAACAAAAACAAAAACACATCATATCACATCTTTTTTTTTTGCACACAAGAAGGGGTCTAGATACATTTTGCAGTAAACCCCTAGCATAAACTCGCTGTAAGAACCTAGTACTTGAAGAAAGGGGCTTATACTTTACAAAAAACGCCCTACAATAAATTAGAACAAAGCAATCCAGTACATGAGTGTCTCTGCCACTCATCGTCGGCGTCCTCCAGGCGTCGCCGCGGTCCACCACCATCCCGCGGGGAACAAATCACTTCGCAGAAAGGCAGCTACGAGCACCCGCGACGGAGTCGAGTCATGGCCTCCGCATCGGAGGTTGTAGATTCGCCGCCCATACGGCCTTGGATCATATCATGTCAAAGAGAGCGATCCAAAGGCCCTTAGGGGACCATGTGAGCAAAGTTCTTGCGCCTACATCGATCAAGGCCTAGCCCGCCTCCTTGATTTTCACAAGAACCCAAGTCAGTTTTGGGGACTTGTTGAAAACTCAAGTTTCTTTCCTTCCAAATCTCCTAAACAAGTCCTTCGACAGGAACATGAACTTCAAGGTAGATGCTAGACTATCCTGAAGATCAAGGAAAGTGAAACAACTTGTGCTCCCAAGCATGAAGAAACACCACCCCAAATCCTTTCTAAGTAATGACATGCAAACAACATTTGAGTCACCACCTCACGGGCTGGTCTGCAAAGCTGACATAGGGGTAAGTGAGGCCGGGAGGTATGTCATCCATAATCGACTTTGGAGTGCAAGGCAAACCAAAATTTTACATTTTGGAGGTGCCCGTGATCACAACACGGCGAACAAGAAGGCCAAATAGTAGAGCTTAGGAATTGCGCTTGGTAAGACAATTGGCAGCGTGCTTTGTTGATGAAGAGGGGATGCCTTGGGCATCCCCAAGCTTTGACGCTTGTACCTCTTGGATATTTCTTTGGGTGATAGGGGAATCCCCAAGCTTGAGCTTTAGTCCATACTTCATCTTATTACATCATTCTTCTCTCCCTACACTTGAAAACTTCCTTCATACAAAACTTCATACAATTCTTATTAGCAGCATTAGTGCAATCAAAACAACAAATCCACTTGGGTTCAGTTCTAACATATATCAAACATCTATTAAAACATTATCTAGTGTAACAACTTCTTCAAAAAGCTCTTTGCTCAAAATAACTCAAAAAGAAAGAGATTAAGAGGCAAATGCAAATAGTGGCAAAAATGACAGAATAGCATGTAAAGATCGATTTTTTCTAAAATCTTCTGTTGCTCAGATCAAAAAGTGTTCAACTAACGAAAGTTAGATAATAAACCTGGGGCATATGCTAAAAAATTGGTAGCTCAAAATTACGTTCTGGCTGGGAATAAGAATTTTTATGGTAACAACACAGAATCTGTTTTGGGACAACAACTTTCCCAAATCTTACTTTCTTTCTATTAGAGGCTATTCTTGGCACAAAAACGAAATAAAAATGACAAGGAGAAGTTATTACAGAGGTAATAACTTCCAAGACTCAACAAAAGAAAATTACAGTCATAAAACAAGGGTTATCTCCCAAAAGTGCTTTTATTTAACGTCTTTCAGCTAGGCGTAGAAAAAGAGCTAGCATCAAGTATTTTCATATGAAGAAGCATCAAGATCAATCACTTCCTCTAAAACACAACATTTCAAAATAGGCACTTTAGATACCACTGTAGATGATTCAACATGCAAATCACTCTTAGTTGTACTGAAATTTTTATCAATTTTAAACATATTATGGGATTTTGGTTTAGGTACCTTGGGAACATACATGAATTTTTGCTCTTTTCCCGCAAAAGCTTTCTCCTTCTTAAACCCTAGAGAATAAAAAGTTGAACTTAAATTTTCCATAGCCTTCTCTAGTTTACCAATCCTAAGGTTTATACTATCATGGGTATTCCTAGCCTCTAAAACAATGATTCTTTTATTGGTACTTTCTATTGATTCATTAATTTGGCTAGCATTATTAAGGAAATTCATCAAACTTTTCTCTAGAGAGCTTAGTCTTTTTATAACATCTTCCGAAGTGATCTCAGTTTTAACAACATTAGTATGTGGTATTCCTACTAAGCTTTCAATTAAATTGCAGGATTCCAAAGCAGGGGTACCCAGAAAATTACCCCCTGTGAGAGTATGCAAAACGTACCTATTCCAGCTAGATATACCAACATAAAAAATCTAAGAAGGATCATGGTAGAATATTTTTTAGTACATCTATGATGAGAATCACTTATTCTATACCAATCATATTTCAAACTTTCTCCCCCTTGTTGCATAAAAGAATGAACCTAAACTTCAGGAATACTCATTTTAGCAAAATTAAACAAAGCAACAGAAATAAAAGCTATAATAGAAACTAATTTTTTGTGTTTTTGATATAACGAAGCAAACAAGACAAAGTAAAATAAACTAATCAAAACTACAACAAAGTAAAGAGATTGGAGATGAGAGAATCACCTTGCAGAAATCCTCTTTCTACCCGGCAACGGGGCCAGAAAAAGAGCTTGATGAGCGCAGATTGCATACCGTTGGGAAACCCCAAGATGAAGGTATGATGAGCACAATAGCAAGTTTTCCCTCAGTAAGAAACCAATGTTTAATCAACCAGTAGGAGAAAGGCGTGACTTATGAAGGTGTTGCTAGCTGACTTGTGGCAGGGCACACTACCGGCGTCAACAACAACTTGGAACCTGCACACAGCACAACCAAAATACTTTGCCCCAACTTACAGTGAGGTTGTCAATCTCACCGGTTTTGCTGAACACAAAGGATTAAATATATAGTCTGAAAAGAGATGTTTGTTTGTTGTGGAATTAAAGAGAACAATCCTTGCAAGGGATAAAACAACAATGTTTTATCCAAGGGTAATTCTATTATTGACTATACGCACATTCGCTTAATGCGATAATCTGTTGCTTGCAACTTAATACTGAAAGGGGTTCGGACGATAACCGGAAGGTGGATTATTAGTCATAGACGCGGTTGGATTACGGTCTATGTATTATGTTGTAATGCCCAATCAAATCTCATAGTAAATCATCTTGTCATGTATGATCGATATTCTGTCAATTGCCCAGCTGTAATTTGTTCACCCAATATGCTATTTATCTTTATGGAGAGACACCCGGTCCGTTTCCTTTACACTGATAAATTCAACCACTGCAATCATGTTGAAAGACCGAGATGTCGCCTAGAGGGGGGGTGAATAGGCGATTACAAACTCTTTCGGATTTGTCTTGTAAGAATGCGAAATTAAACTATTGTTTAGTTTACAAGCACAAACCCTAGATATGCTAAGCTCAACTAAGTATAACAATAACAACTAGAGCTAAGCAAGATAGGCACAAGATATATGTAGCGCAAGTGATAGCAAGATATATATATATACTTCAAGCACGATGGCTATCACAAGGAAAGAGAGCTCGGGTATAGAAATAACCGAGGCACGCGGAGACGAGGATGTATTCCCGTGTTCCCTTGCTTTGCAACAAGGTACGTCACGTTTGGAGGAGTGGAGGTCCCACGAAGGATTCCCCGCGTCACGAAGGCTCACCCTATTCTCCGAACCACACCCACGAAGGATAATGGCCCTTTCCTTATGGTTAGCTTTTCCTCCGCTCCGGAGATGGCAAGCTCCACAACCACTTCACAAGCTCCACGAAGGAGAAGCCCGGGCCTCTTCACAATCTTCTTGAAGAGATCACTGGAGCAACAACCGCCAAGCCAACTAGGAGGTTTCCCTCCAAGAGTAACAAGCTCACGGTCTCTCACTCGAACTAATCGTGGTGGAGAGCTCAACACTATGCAATGATGCAAAGCAAGAACACTAGAGGTGTTCAAGTCCTTCACTCTCAAATCCCACCCGAACAACAAATGCTAGGATGAGATTGGAGAGGAAGAACAATGGGGAAAGTCAACAAAAGACTCCAAGATCTAGATCCAAAGGGTTCCCCTCACTTAGAGGAGAAATTGATTGGTGGGGATTGTAGATCTAGATCTCCTCTCTCAAATCCTCAAGAATGGGCAAGAATCATGGGGGGAATCAAGAGGGGAAGCAAGTTCTTCCAAGAGCAACAATGAAGGTGAAGAAAGGGGAAGAACTAACTCAGCCCAAGGTGGAAGAAGGGCTATTTATAGCCCAAGAGCAAATATAACCGTTGGGGAAAAGTTGGGCCGAGTCAACCGTCGAGGAGCCCGGTCAACCGGACCACAGACCGGCCCGCCCGGTGCAGGGGCCGGTCGGACCGGACCAGGGACCGGAGTCACTTTGCGTCGTCCAGGAGCTCCTCCGGTTGGCGCCCGGTTGGCGACCGGTCGACCGGACAGCACACCGGGCCCGCCGGTCTGTAGGCCGGCTGACCGGGCTGCAGACCGGATCTGTTAGACGCACGTTTGGCGCCCAGTTGGCGACCGGTTGACCGGACTGCGCGCCGGACTGGCCGGTTGGGAGGCCGGTCAAACCGGGCGAGAAACCGGGCTAGCAGGAAAAACATGTTTTACTAAAACTGTGATAACTTTTGTGTCCGGACCCCGATTGACATGAAACCAATTTTGTTGGAAATATGGAGACTCCTCACAGGATATTTTTAGATGTTTTTAGAGAGGGAGTCTCCCACCGTCAAGAAACGGTGAAGACGTCCAAACTCGAAAACGCAATAGAAGATGCATGCGGATTCCGTTTTCGATGAACTTGGGCTTGTTGTAAAGCTAGCAACAAGCTCAAGAACCTCACACAGAGAAACACCAAGAAGCAATAAGGATATGCAAAGTATGCAAAGGGTTGAGCTCCCTAAGACGATGTGATCAAGTTACCCAACCGAAAGCCCCTCTTGATAGTGCGGCTATCTATCCTATAATCCGGTCTCCCAACAACCACCTTGAGACCGGCAAAAGGAAAACCTATCAAGGTCATACCTTTGCCTTGCGCATCCCGCTTGATCTTGATGATAACTCTTCAAGCTCTACACAAGCCGGAATGCCTCACTTGATCAATGTTGCTTCGTGAAGACTCACAAATGCTCCCCCATACACTATGATGGGAAAGCTCCATTGATGCACATCTTCACATGTCCATTATCACCAAATGGACGGCAAGCTTCAAGCATGTGATCCACTCAAGATGCTCATCTTGAACTTGCCCAACTCAACCTTGTATCTTCTCATACTCACTTAAGATAGAGCATGGCTAATATTGAGTTCCACCTAAGAACTCCATCTTCATTTTATCTTCTTGATCATATCACATATATATCTTCAAACCGATGATCTTGATGCCAATACACAAGGTATATCTTTATCTTCATGGCATCCATACTTGAATCCAACATATGGAGTACAAGTAGTACCTATGGAATATTCCTTCATATAAACTCAATGAAAACATTAGTCCATAGGGGTTGTCATTAATTACCAAAACCACACATAGGGGCAATATACCCTTACACATGTTCTGTTTACTTACTGCAATTCCCGTTCTCTTTAATTACTGCAAACATCTCTTTCTACTCGATACGTCTAATACTTTGTGTTCAGCAAACCAGTGAGATTGACAACCTCACTGCAAGTTGAAGAAAAATACTTTGGTTGTGTTGTGTGCATGTTCCACGTTGTTGCTGACGCCGGTAGTGCGCCCTGCCACTAGTCAGCTAGCAACACCTTCAGAAGTCACTCCTTTCTCCTTCTGGTCGATTAAACCTTGGTTTCGTACTGAGGGAAAACTTGCTGTTGTGCTCATCACACCTTCCTCTTGAGTTTCCCAACCGCTTCCACAACAACGCTCAGCAAGATTGTCCGGCGCCATCACCGAAGCACCATCAACGGCCACCAACTGCTTATGCCATCATATGCATTGGCGTTTTTAGGGCCAAACTCATTGGATGGCATTGAAACTGAGGCGACATAGTGCTCGAGTACTAAGGTGGGTCCCACAGCGTAGGCTCGGGGGTGGTTGCAACGTGGGCCCTCTATCGAGGCCCACGAGCTTCCTAGTCTACTTCTTATCATCTTCTGGTAAATCCTAGAAAAGGACGCTTCAAAATTTTCATCTCAAATTGAGCTCCGTGGTCACTTTGTAACAAGCCAACTTTTGCAAATAGGTTTAAAATTTTGGAATGCAAAATTTAGGGCCAACAAGAACTTTTTCTGTCTTTGTTTCTTGCATGCATGTTTGATCTTACCCTTGTTGTTTTTGTGTGTGTGTGCATGTTGCTTGTAGGAAATCTCCACCTTAGCACCAACTTTAAATTTCTTAAAACCATTAGAGTATTGTAACTTCTCCTTGTTGATTGACTAGTGGGTTTTTAAATCCTTACTAACCCCTAGGGCTACAAAAACCCCTAGTGCATAAGAATGGGATATTTTGATATCACATTTCTACTCCTTTTGATTTTGTCTTTTCCTTCCCATTACTTAACCAATTATTATCCTGAAAAATTCCCTAGCCTTGTGCATATGGCCCCATCTCATTTTCATCTTTGCCTTGACCAATATCACATGGGGGTGGTCTTGCCAAAAATCTGAAAGTTGGCATAGGTTTAGAAATGGTCACAAAGGCCATGCCCTAGTCAACAAGTTTCTGCTCCCATTTTTCTTTCCCAAATTTTCTTTCCCTCTCATTTTCCCTCACTCATCTCACCCCTCACATGTGTGCAATACATGGCCCTTTTTTTCCATCCGGTGGAGTGAGAGAGGGGTTGAGAGAGGAGGATGGCCGGGTTGGGTGTGTGCATGCAGGTTGGAGCATAGCTCCACTTATGTCAAGCCAAACCTGGACACTTTGCTCCCTGCTGCTCTCTCTCACCTGCACCCCCTCTCCTCTCCCCTACCCATCGACCTAGGATCCCCTCTCCCATCACCTCTCTCTTGGAAAACCACACGGGAGGCCGCACCCCTTCCTCCCTTTCTGATGCTCGTGCACGCAGGGACCAGCGACCTTGACGCGTCCCTGCTCTCCTCTCTCTCTATCTCTCTTGGACACTCTCTGGAACGCTCCCTCTCTCTGACCCACGCTCATCAACCCCCAACCCGTGACGTGCACGCCGCCGAGCACACATCCACGTCGTCCACCCCACACCCCCGTATCGGTGACCTTAGCCGCCGTTCTGCGAACGAGGAGGCTACCACCATCTCTGCCACGCACGGACATGCGCCACCCTGCATCGCCATGCACGCACATGACCTTGCCACCCTGCTGGCATTTTGTCGAACACGTCGCAGACGGACGTGAACCCTCATTTCCATCCGTTTCCCTCGCACCAGCGACATCAACTTCCCTCCAAAAACCTCCTCCGCAGTTCAAGCACGCAGCAGAACCATCCATCTTGCCCAGTAGGGAGCCGTCGCGCCCTCACCTCATCGTGCACGCACCGAGTCCACCGTGCGTCCCTCCTTCTACGCTATCCTCTCGCCACCACTTCCCCCGTCCACCAACTCGATTCCCTCTAGAGCGGAGAGAAGCCTTGCTTCTCCTGCGGCTCGAGTTCTTGCTTGACGACGTGGTAGCCGCTGCAGCACGGTGGAGGTTGCCGTCGCTACTGCTCCTCTATAACTCTCCTCTCTAGCTCTCTAGATGCGCCGCGCTTCTCCCTCTCTAACACACACTTGCTTTTCACCCAGGTTACCTCGATGCCGACTCCTGCATGAACAATAGTGTGGTGCGCCGCCGCCGACCGTCGCAGCGACCACTGCTATTTTTGCCGCCACGACCGCCATCCGACAACACTTCCTCTGCCGAGCCCGACGCACTTAATCCCATCGATTTATGTCAACCTAGGTGAGCATACGGAGCCTGCAGTTGCTAGGGTTTCCCCGTCGCCATCCATCCGCATCGCGGGGTGGAAGAAAGCCCGAGCACTGTTGGATTTAAATCCAACGGGTGCATCGGGTAGCACCGGGCCCCGCGTGCCAGCGTGGCCGGCCACGTCTGGCCGTATTCAAAAGCCGCATCCCGCGCATCCATGGCGTATGCTGGGCGGATCTGGGCCGCGCAGCCATCTCAGCCCGTTTCATTTCCCCTCTAATTTCTTGTTAAATCTGCCAGTAATTTATGCTGTAGGTTTTGAAATTTCATTTATTCCTCGATGATCCAAATTTGATGATTCAAATTCTTGGATGCTCACAAAAAAGTTCTTAACCACAAACAATTTCTTGCATGTGCTTTATGGTTATAAATCTGAGCTGATAAATCAAACCCTAGAATGTTACTAGTTGTGTATTTTATTTAGTGTGTGAGATTTATAGATCCTTTTTGCATTAGGTTAATTTCGGTGTGTCGTATGGGTAAATACATTTCTTTTGGCATAGGCATGACATGCAGGAGCTTCCTGGATCTGGTTTGATTTACAAATAAAATTCTGTCCAGAGAGCCATTCTTTGATTTTTGTTTTGAAAACTACATATATTTTTGGAGCAAATCTAAGTGCTGCTGGTAGATGTCATGATAGGGTACTTTTGTGCCAAAGGAAATAATTTTGTGAGTGGTACTTTATGTCTGAAGATTTTATTACTGAAACAAGGCACCTTTTCAATATCTAATTTTTGTAAATTCTTTTACAAGTCATAAAAATTCCAAACTAGTGGGGTTAGATCACCTTTAGTAACAACTATCCATTGGTATGTTTTTCTCTGGTTGATTATGCTCTGATGCTGGTGTGCTTAGTTATTCAATTGCTCTGGTTGCTGTCTTGTTTAAATTTTCCAAGTTATTTAAAAATTCATTTGCATGTGATTCTTGTGCAAGTGTGTTCTACATGTTGATAGCTTCTAGTAGGTATGTTGCATGCATTTTTGTAGCTCATAGAAAGATTTAGGGCATTTAAATGGTTCCTAAGTCATTTTTGGATTTGTAAAAATCATAACTTTTGTGTTAAAAACCCTAAACTAGTGAATCCACTTCCAGTAGCTTGTTATTGTGAACCTTTACACACTGTGATTTTATCAAATTTTTGTGTGGACTATTCTGGAATGGTTTGTTGATTTGGTGTGTTGCTTGTTTCTTTTTATTTTGCGACGCTAGATTCGAACGCTGCCGGAAACGAAGGAGGAGGTGACTTTGGGGAATTGGAAGAAGCAAGCCAGGTACACTTTGCTGATCAAGTCAAGCCATCTCTTGATGCATACCTTGTCCTAGTTATCTTACTTTTGCATTATTATAAGTTTTATAAATTGCATGATTTTATTTATTTATGTGAGTGGTCATGCCACTCGGAGTTTAATTATTCCACCCTGACAGGTGCAGCCCTCGTGATACCTACTGATCAAACAATTGCTAGAGATATGGTGCTTAGCACCTTATCATGCTTGTCGCCGCTTTTCAAGAAAAGCCGGACTATAGGTTGGGATCCCTCTTTAAAAAGATTTGTGAAAATGTTTTCAAGAAAAGATGAGTTTCGAAAACCTTGGAATGGGGTAGCCCTGACCAAGTGCGAGTTTATAAAAAGGAAAAGGTTTTTGGGAAGAAAGTTGCTGGAGGCAAGTGGAGAAAATTGTTTTCGAAAAACTTTGGTGACTGAGTACCTAACCGGACCTAGCCAGTACAACCACATTACCCTTAAGTGGACGGGGCGTAGCGTAGTAGTTTGTCTCGCCTTAGTTTGGGTCCTGCAAGTGTAGTGGCAGTCCGACCATGGACGCTTCGACCGGGGTTCTTCCCTGAGAAGGGACGCAACCCATTTGCCTGTCCAGGTACGCGGGGTACAACTTATGAGCTCCCATTGAAATATGCCTAAGTGGTTGGATAGAATTCCGGAGGGTCGAGTGTGCTGGTGACCTTGCTACTCCTGGACAGCCCTCGAACTCTGGTGTTGGGAGGTACAACTCATTCGGCATGTCTTAGGCTAAGGCGAGCAGGCGAAAAACTACGATCAGGTACTTGTCGTGGCATATGTTATTATCCAGGGATGATGCCCACACGATAAGTATTCGGATCTTGTGGGAAAAGTGTATAACCTCTGCAGAGTGCAAAACTATTCGAATAGCCGTGTCCGCGGTTATGGACGTGGGAATGGAAGCTGCTTAGCATTAAAGGAAGGTTTTTGTTTTACAAAAGTGTTCTCCAAAATGATTTTTGGAAATGTACCTGGGAGGTACAGAAAAATACCAGTAGGACTGGTGGAGATGTACCTGGGAGGTACGGAGGAAAGATGGTAAAGTTGTTTTGGTCATTCTGATGGCCGAAAAGGAAATTGGGTCACCCTTACCTATTAGTCTTCAAATAAACTTGTTTTCAAAAAGGTTTTCAACAAATATATAGAGATATCATACTCTCGAGAGGAACTACCTCTCGCTCCTTGTCGCCCTAGTGTAGTGTCTGTTCCTTGCTACTGCCATAGTGCATATCCTTTATTTCTCTCTAAGGTGGTTTGCGAGTATATTCAAAAGTACTCATTGACATTGTTGTCCTGGCTATTTACTTGGCCAGGCTGTGAAGAGGAGTACTACGAAGAAGAGGAGTACTACAAAGAAGAGGAGTACGACGCCGAAGACGTAAACTAGGATGCTCTCCCAGTCAGTCGTCTGTAGGGTAAAGGCCTAACTTGGGTTCCACCGTTTTTGGAGTCAAGTTGTTTCCGCTGCTGTTTGTGAACTACGGTCTTCATGGCCTATGATGTAAAACTTGTGTAATCCTTTTAATTCGGTACTGTAATGGATGTTGTAATCTGGTATCAGTTTGGTTATGTATTCACGATGGAATGATCTTGGGATCGTGAAATGGTATGCATAACAGGAGTTTCAGACTAGTAAGTCCGAGGCCCCACACACTTGAACTAAAAAAATACGCACATTGTAAAAAACCAATGAAATGGATTCTCATGTATAGTGTATATATATCCTAAAATATACCAAAGTAAATAAGTTTATTTTATTTTTAAGTTAAAAATATTTGTTTGAAGTGCTTATTGCTACGGCCGGAACTATACTTGTTTGATGGAATCTATTAGTTCCAAGTATGAAACTAGTGTTGTCATGCCTACAGAAAGTCTTTCGAGTGATTATTTTGTATTGGCGGAATTATCTTTGTTAAGGCCTAAACTATTTGTATACGCTGGAATGATTTGTTCCATCATCCAAATTCAGTGCCAATAGTTTTCCATGATTACCCGATGCCATTGATCTTCACATGAGATTATGTTATTCTCGGAAATCCGTTTCTATTAAAAGGAAACATTTACCCCGAAATATCCATTGCTGATCTTGCTTGGGTGACGACCCACGGGCTTGACTCACGGGCTCGCGTGGGCCTCATTTGCCATGAGTAATATTTTTAACCGTAGGTCATGTAGCTCCCGTTTTAATTGAGGGACGTCCTTAGCGTCGCTTTGTACTAATACGACAACCCTGATTGACACTATACTTGCAAAGTTTAGAATGCATCACATGAACACCCAAAAGCAACTAGTGTACCGTCGATCATGCTTGCTAGACGGCCATGCAAGAATTTTGTATTAGCTTTGAGCCTCGAAACCGATATTTCCAAATGCTCACTCCATCTCATAAATTTCTCATAACATAGCAAAGTTTCATCATCAAAGAGCTTCGATGTGGCATTGCCCAATTTCCCTCCAAATTTACATGGGACTACCATTTGATATGCAAGAACTTTTCGCTGCTTCCGGGCAACTTCAATACCTTGTGGACAAATTACCCGACAAGTTTAGGTCGGGCGAGCTCCATTGTTCACGCGTGGTTGGCTAGTGGTTGTAAAATTATCTCTCACTGACATGCTAGTTGATACGTCTCAAACGTATCTATAATTTTTGATACTCCATGCTTGTTTTACACCAATTGATATATGTTTTGTTTACACTTCGTTGCACTTTTATATGATTTTCGGCACTAACCTATTAACAAGATGCGACAGTACTAGTTCTTTGTTTTCTGCTGTTTTTGTATTTCAGAAAAGTTGTACAGAAAATATTCTCGAAATTGGACGAAACAAAAGCCGAAGTCAATATTTTACTGAAACGAAGACGAAGTCCAGAGGGGGGTCGAAGAGGTGCATCAGGGCAGCCAGACCACCCCTAGGCGCGGCCTGGAACTGGCCCGCGCCTAGGGTAGGTCTGGGCCCACCTTGTGCCAAGCCGACATAATGTCAACACCCGGAATTTTAAGTCCAGGTGCCTGTTATGCCATACATCGCAATCCCAGGAATATTGTTGTTGCGAGACATAACAGTTGAATATCATAAGTCATCATTCATTACAAACCATAAAGTCTTACAACTTGGAATCACATGATCCATATTACATAAATAGTTGATCTATTGATCAACGAACTGGTCAACGAACAAACACAAGTTCATAGCGGAAGCGTAAGATACAGGGACTCTATAGTCCACAGGCCAACGCTTGACGTCAGGAGTAGTCCTAGTTGTCGTAGACGTCCTGCTGTCCATCATCTTCATACTGCTGCGCCTCTTCATAGTCTGGCCATTTGAATAGCCAGGGACACAGCCGTGAGTACTTTAAAGTACTCGCAAACTAATACTAGTGTAAGTACTATCAGTTCTAGTAAAGGGGTACTAAGCTCTAGTTTCTTTTGCATAAAGCCAATTTTGAGTTCACACGTATTGGAAATAAAGAATCTTCATGTACTAACTACTCAAGTGGGAACATTAGTGTCATTCCCACAACTCAAGTTGTGATTCAAAAACAAGTCAACAATTCACCATTCGTTGCATCACTATTTTCAAAGAAACTGACACTGGTAACAGTATGGCCTTTCCAACCGTCCGTAACCGTGGACACGGCTATTCGAATAGGTTTACACTCTGCAGAGGTTGCACACTTGTGCCACAACATTTGATTTCATCCGTCGGGATAACCCCGAATCATCGTAAC
This sequence comes from Lolium perenne, assembly GCF_019359855.2. Classification (NCBI taxonomy): domain Eukaryota; kingdom Viridiplantae; phylum Streptophyta; class Magnoliopsida; order Poales; family Poaceae; genus Lolium; species Lolium perenne. The sequence continues at coordinate 107,392,893 of NC_067248.2, forward strand.
ACAGTACGCGGATCATCAACCATAACCTTTCATTTACAAACTTTAGTATGAGCACCTCTCCCCATGAGCTTGGCCTCCCAGTGATGACCAACTGTCATCCTGGGAACTGCACAGGGCTTGGCCGTACAATTCACCTTCAATTCACATCATTCATCAACAACGGAGGCAGCCTCGGCATAACCCCTATGATGTGTGTTTAGAGGGAACCCATACTAATGTACATAAACTTCTAGTTAAGCCTTTACCCATAATCAGGTATTGTGGGGGTACTTATGAATTGGAAAGGTATCGCATCCAAACCAATATTAGTTTTATATCAAAAATCACTATCTTCTCTTGGTCATATTCACCTTCAAAATTCCTTCAATAGAATGCATCATCATTCCAAAGTGTCAATTTTATTTCAAGTCACATGTTCCCATCTAGAGTAGTCAAATTTTAGTATTAGCACTAGCAACTAGTCATGAGGGGTGCTAACTAGCTTTGATTGCCTTAGGCTAACTTTGATGATCTTGTTCTACTCTAGACCAAGTGAATCATGAATCCAAAAGTACTTTGATAAAACAAAAGCAATAAAGCTTGTAAGTAAAAGCTTGTAGTAAAACTTGGGATGGCTCATGAAGCATAATAAAAGAATGAGTGTGCCTTGCTCTTGATAGAGCTTTGCACTTTTCAAGAATATTAGCTTGCAACCATAGAGCTTGCAGTAGTGTTAGCTTGCCTTGGTTGTTGATGTGGTCAAAGTTCTCTTCTTCTTCTGGGTAGAATCCTTCCTCTTCCTGGTATTCTCCGGTACTAGCGTCTATACACGAATACGAGGATACAATCACCACACCAGTTCAAGAGCTATACTAAGCACACACATAAATCACACATACTATTCTAGCATTATCACATTGTCATCATGTGGGTTGTTATGGCTTTATTCTTAAGAAAATAATTTCCTCTCATTATATATGTAAATGATAGTTTCCATGTAGTTCTTGAGAAATAAATTCCTCTCATTAAAATCTTCTTAAAATTTAATTTCTCAAACAATAGGACATGATATCATGTTGACCTAAGTCAACCATTCATCACCATTATTTGAGAAAAAGATTTAAATGAGGTAGAATACCTTATATCATTTAATTAATGCCTATTATGATTTAATATCTCCAATAATTCCATATGATATTATTTGACCAGGGGTCCAACTTCATATGAATGCATTTGAGACAAGATTTAAATGAAGTAATATACTTCATATGATTTACACAATAGTTTTGGATAATATCATGTTAATAAAATAGCCATATTGTCCATTAATTAAACTAGGGCATGATCATGCAAAGTGACCACACCATTTTCTTGCAGAAACAATTAGTGTAAGTCAAAAGTGAGCTATTGGAGTTGGAAGTAACTTAATATCTATTTTGGTTGATTTTTAATAATTATTTGGATAGGAAAAAGTCCCTGCCTTTTTATTTATGTCACATTAATTCTACACAAGATTTTGAATTGGGACCAGTGGCATTGGATATATCTTTTCTCTAGCTTTTCAACAACATAAATTTCATCAAATTTGGTTGGGTAGGTTTGAAACTATTCAACTTCTAAAACAGGTTCAGTATTTAAATTTATACCCAATTGATTTAATAGGATTTGCAGAATGGGCCGGCGGGAAATTAAACGGGCCAAAAGATTTGAAAAGCCAGGGGGCAGCCCAACTAGCGCTGCGGGCCAGCTGACAGGTGGACCCACCCGTCAGCGGGCCATTCTTACCGAAACGGTACGCGCGAGTGGTGGCCGTTGGATCAGGAGCAGATCGGGCGGTCGAGGCGCGTCGTCGTCGTCGACGAGAGGGGCGGTGCTGGCACGGCGGAGTAGGGGGTCGGCGGCGATCCTGGGCTCCGGCGAGTGGCGGCGTTGATGCCAGTCGACGTTGTCGACGACGGCGAGCTCAACGGTTGTCGCTGGAGCTCCGGGGGTGGACGGTAGCTTCGGATTGATCTGCGGCGGCTCACGGGCGGCGAGGTGGAAATTGGACGGCGGCGCTGCGCAATGTTGCGGGGAGAGAGGGCGAGGAGGCTCAGAGGAGGGAGGGAAGTGGCTTGGCGTGCTCAGATGAGGAGGAGGGGCTCCCCTTTTATAGGCGCTCGAGGTGGCCGGAGGTCTGCGACGAACTCGACCAGGTCGCGGCGATTCCGGCGAGGGAGAGGGGTTGGCGAGGTAGGCGTGAGGTAGGTGGCGGCCAGGCGGTTCCAGAGAGCTAGAGGGCGAGGTGGGGGACGGTCGGGTTAGTGCTGGCGCGTGCGATGCCGTGCGGCACGGCGGCGGAGAAACGGCGACGATGTCGACGGCGACAGCATGCGCGGGGGCAAAGGAGCGTGTCCGGCGGGTTGGTGCTGCGACGGCGAAGCTCAACGCGCAGCCAGGGGGTCCGGGGGAGGCGTCGAGCAGCGAGGCGACAGGTGGCCCGTGGGCGTCCATGGCGTGCACGTGCAACGTCCACGGCATGCCTGGGCCGTTCTGGGCGCGCGTTTTCCGGCGAGTGTCGACGGTGTCCATGGCCGTGGCGGTGCTAGGCGTTGCTAGGGTGGTGAGGTGGTGTGTGTGGACACCAGGGCCAGAGCTGGGGGTGAAGGAGAAGAGAGGGGGCACGGCATGGCCGGCATGGCCATGCACAAGCATGCTAGTGCTTGTCTCCTTAGGGTTCCTGTGCGTGGTGAGGCAGAGAGGGGGCAAGAGATCAAGGTGGAGTGATTTGGGGCAGGGTAGGGTTAGCTAGGACACTATTTCAAATAGTGTTGTATTATTCCATAATTGAATTTTGATGTAATTCACCAAATTTGGTTTAATTCAAATAGTTGGCCAATTGGAAATGTGTGTGTTTAGATAGGTTGTATTTGACCAGAGAAGGTGAGAGGTGGTGGTGGAGTTTTCAAATTTAAGGAAAAGCAAAAAGTGACAAAGTGAGATTGTTGATCATAATATAAAGTTCCAACTTTGGATGAACCTAGCTATTGATCAAAGATGACTTTGGCATGGTGCTCTTTACAAAAGTGTTCACCTTTATGTTCTCTTGGATGACATGCAAAGAGTTGGGAAATTTTATTTTAAAAATTTCGAAATGCAGGGGCTCAAAGTAGTGATCAGACTAGAAATGGCAGATTTGGCCATAATCACATGTGAGCACAATTTGAGTGAGATTTTGATTTGAATTGTGTTTCTTTGATTCAAACAGTGGTAATAAGTGTGTAGTAACACTATTCAAATAATGGTGAGGACCAAAATGGTCTAGGTTCAAAATTTATAAAAATGGCATAGAGTCATATGTGAGGGTTTGTGATTTTCTAACCTTTTATTCTTTTATTTTTCTTTTCTTTACTTTGACCAGAGTGAGGTTTATTTGGGGTTTGATTGAGCTGGGAAAAAGGTTCACACCATTTTGGGACAAGGTGGGTGCCTAGGTCAAATTTTAATATTTTGGTTAAGTGTCACATATGCCTCTATGCATATGTTTGATTTTATTTTGTTTATCACATAAGCATAATTACACTCCTCATGGCAAAATCACAAGTAATAGGTATGAGCACTAAGCATAGCACTCTATTTAAGAAAAGTTTTTGTTGGTTCTCATTTTTGGAAAAAGGCAATTTATTTTATCTTTGTTTTGAAATTTGGGGTGTTACAAACCCTTCCCCCTTAAACAAATCTCGTCCCGAGATTTTAAGAAAAGTTAGGTTCCTAAGAGAGATTGGGCGGTATGATTTAACAGGAAGACATACTTGGCATGTTCTGAGGTGCTTCTGGAGCTTCGGTGGCAGTCAGGTTGTAGTAGCGGCCGTTGTTGTTCTGGTTCTTTCTTGCGGCGAAGCGGCGTTGGTTCTGAGCAGGTGCAGCGGTGTTGGCGGCAATCTTGGCGAGTCTCTTGGGGCACTCATTGGAGTAATGCCCAACCACTCCACACTCATAACAAGTGATGGTGGCCTTGTCCTTGGTGGCGATGGGGATGGCATTGCTTCCAGTCCTAGGGCCAGTGTTGTTGCTGTTGTTGTTGTTGCTCCCGTTGTTGTTGGTGTGATTGTTGTTGTTGTTGTTGTTGTTGTTGCCTCCGGGCTTCGGGGGTCCTCCCTGGTTATTGGTGTAGTTTGGGCGGTAAGTCTGGGCAGTGGGCTTGTTGTATTTTGGAGTAAATCCTCCAGATGAGTTGTTGCGGTACTTCTGGGTATTGTTGGACCCATGCTGATTCATCATCCGGCGTTTGCGGTTCTCATTGGCTTGGTGAAGCTTCCCTTCCATCTGGATGGCGGAGTCCACCAGGGCTTCTAGATCAGCAAAGGGAATGTTGACCAGTACGGTCTGCATCTCGTCATGGAGTCCGTTCAGAAATCTTTCTTTCCTTTTCTCATTTGTATCGGTCTCATCCGGGGCGTACCTTGACAGAGTAAGAAATCTGTCGCGGTATTCTACCACAGACATTCTGCCTTGCTTGAGTTCGCGGAACTCGTCTCTCATCTTCTTGATCAGTCCTTGGGGCACGTGATACTTGCTAAACTTCAGCTTGAAGTCTTCCCAGGTCATCATCTGTCCCGCATTTATTGCGCGGGCGCTTGTCCACCAGGCTCGTGCAGGTCCTGCTAAATAGTGCGTGGCAAACAGCACTTTCTCATTGGCTTCTACTCCAGCCACTTCAAGGTTATTTTCCATGGTTTGCAACCAGTCGTCTGCATCTAAGGGCTCTTCAGTCTTGCTGAAAACAGGGGGGTTTGTGTTCTGGAAGTTCTTGAGTTTTGAACCAGGGTGGTCGTGGTTTCCATGGCCGTTGTGGTTCTGAGCGATCTGCTGCAGTGCAGCGATGTTGGCTTGGCGTTCAGTTCTATCGGCTTCCCGGTCTGCCATCATCATCTCTAGCATCTGCATCATGGCGTCTTGGTTGGCGCTGCGGGTTGGTGGGGCCATCTGAAGATTGAGGTAGATGATAAGATAAGAGGGAATTTTCTATGGTTTGTTTGAGTTAAAGTTCAAACAGTTTCAAAGGTTCAAAACTTGAAAACTTGAGTAGTGTTGAAGGGGTAAAACCAACAACACTTTTTCATTCATACCAAACATCACACATTACAAATCTAACACACCGTTGGTTTGAAGAACCATTCATTCGCTCTACGATACAAGGGGATCCTGATACAACTCACACCTACTTAAGTGCTGGAGTGATACTACTCTTCTGGGTGGATTCTTCGTCTTTACAGGTGATGTGCTTGGCGAGAGGCGAGGGCGTGGTCCAAATCCCTGCGGGTTTTGTACTGCCTGAAGTCCTGGTGTGCTACATAGGGGTTCATCTCCGTGTGCGGGGGTATGGTCGTCGGTCTTCCCATGGAGTCATGTCTTGGGTAGTAGATGAAGCGAGTGTTTTTGATCTTGTTCTCATTTTGTCCGCACAGACGGGCAATGGCTTCTTGCATAGCACTGACTAGTCCTTCCTTCCAAGTGTTTCCCGTTACAGAAAACCAGATGGTTTCCCATACCGGGGCTCCAATCTTTCTTCGTAGATCAGTAGAAACTTCCCACCTAGGCGGTTCTCCGGAGTGGTTTTTGAGGGGTATTCCGAAGAACTCGGGATACGGGTGTCCTAGATATTCCACTAGTTGCTTCAAATCCTTTTCGAACTTTAGGTCGCCTTCGTGACCAAGCTGATAGAACTCCCATTGGTACTCCATCTGTGGGCAAAGAGGATGAGTAAGTTAGAGAAGTAGTCAAGTGTGCAAAATTTTAGGTAAGCTTGCAAAGAAAAGTAGAGCATATATTTCTCTTTTTTTTTTTTTTTGAAAAAGATCTCAAGGATAAGAGTGAGAATAAGTTTTCACAATTATTCATTTCATTTGTTTTTGAAACTAAGTTTTTCAGACGTCCATTCTAACTAGGGTCTCCTAAGGTCAAACAATGGCTCTGATACCAACTTGTCAACACCCGGAATTTTAAGTCCAGGTGCCTGTTATGCCATACATCGCAATCCCAGGAATATTGTTGTTGCGAGACATAACAGTTGAATATCATAAGTCATCATTCATTACAAACCATAAAGTCTTACAACTTGGAATCACATGATCCATATTACATAAATAGTTGATCTATTGATCAACGAACTGGTCAACGAACAAACACAAGTTCATAGCGGAAGCGTAAGATACAGGGACTCTATAGTCCACAGGCCAACGCTTGACGTCAGGAGTAGTCCTAGTTGTCGTAGACGTCCTGCTGTCCATCATCTTCATACTGCTGCGCCTCTTCATAGTCTGGCCATTTGAATAGCCAGGGACACAGCCGTGAGTACTTTAAAGTACTCGCAAACTAATACTAGTGTAAGTACTATCAGTTCTAGTAAAGGGGTACTAAGCTCTAGTTTCTTTTGCATAAAGCCAATTTTGAGTTCACACGTATTGGAAATAAAGAATCTTCATGTACTAACTACTCAAGTGGGAACATTAGTGTCATTCCCACAACTCAAGTTGTGATTCAAAAACAAGTCAACAATTCACCATTCGTTGCATCACTATTTTCAAAGAAACTGACACTGGTAACAGTATGGCCTTTCCAACCGTCCGTAACCGTGGACACGGCTATTCGAATAGGTTTACACTCTGCAGAGGTTGCACACTTGTGCCACAACATTTGATTTCATCCGTCGGGATAACCCCGAATCATCGTAACACAGTACGCGGATCATCAACCATAACCTTTCATTTACAAACTTTAGTATGAGCACCTCTCCCCATGAGCTTGGCCTCCCAGTGATGACCAACTGTCATCCTGGGAACCGCACAGGGCTTGGCCGTACAATTCACCTTCAATTCACATCATTCATCAACAACGGAGGCAGCCTCGGCATAACCCCTATGATGTGTGTTTAGAGGGAACCCATACTAATGTACATAAACTTCTAGTTAAGCCTTTACCCATAATCAGGTATTGTGGGGGTACTTATGAATTGGAAAGGTATCGCATCCAAACCAATATTAGTTTTATATCAAAAATCACTATCTTCTCTTGGTCATATTCACCTTCAAAATTCCTTCAATAGAATGCATCATCATTCCAAAGTGTCAATTTTATTTCAAGTCACATGTTCCCATCTAGAGTAGTCAAATTTTAGTATTAGCACTAGCAACTAGTCATGAGGGGTGCTAACTAGCTTTGATTGCCTTAGGCTAACTTTGATGATCTTGTTCTACTCTAGACCAAGTGAATCATGAATCCAAAAGTACTTTGATAAAACAAAAGCAATAAAGCTTGTAAGTAAAAGCTTGTAGTAAAACTTGGGATGGCTCATGAAGCATAATAAAAGAATGAGTGTGCCTTGCTCTTGATAGAGCTTTGCACTTTTCAAGAATATTAGCTTGCAACCATAGAGCTTGCAGTAGTGTTAGCTTGCCTTGGTTGTTGATGTGGTCAAAGTTCTCTTCTTCTTCTGGGTAGAATCCTTCCTCTTCCTGGTATTCTCCGGTACTAGCGTCTATACACGAATACGAGGATACAATCACCACACCAGTTCAAGAGCTATACTAAGCACACACATAAATCACACATACTATTCTAGCATTATCACATTGTCATCATGTGGGTTGTTATGGCTTTATTCTTAAGAAAATAATTTCCTCTCATTATATATGTAAATGATAGTTTCCATGTAGTTCTTGAGAAATAAATTCCTCTCATTGAAATCTTCTTAAAATTTAATTTCTCAAACAATAGGACATGATATCATGTTGACCTAAGTCAACCATTCATCACCATTATTTCAGAAAAAGATTTAAATGAGGTAGAATACCTTATATCATTTAATTAATGCCTATTATGATTTAATATCTCCAATAATTCCATATGATATTATTTGACCAGGGGTCCAACTTCATATGAATGCATTTGAGACAAGATTTAAATGAAGTAATATACTTCATATGATTTACACAATAGTTTTGGATAATATCATGTTAATAAAATAGCCATATTGTCCATTAATTAAACTAGGGCATGATCATGCAAAGTGACCACACCATTTTCTTGCAGAAACAATTAGTGTAAGTCAAAAGTGAGCTATTGGAGTTGGAAGTAACTTAATATCTATTTTGGTTGATTTTTAATAATTATTTGGATAGGAAAAAGTCCCTGCCTTTTTATTTATGTCACATTAATTCTACACAAGATTTTGAATTGGGACCAGTGGCATTGGATATATCTTTTCTCTAGCTTTTCAACAACATAAATTTCATCAAATTTGGTTGGGTAGGTTTGAAACTATTCAACTTCTAAAACAGGTTCAGTATTTAAATTTATACCCAATTGATTTAACAGGATTTGCAGAATGGGCCGGCGGGAAATTAAACGGGCCAAAAGATTTGAAAAGCCAGGGGGCAGCCCAACTAGCGCTGCGGGCCAGCTGACAGGTGGACCCACCCGTCAGCGGGCCATTCTTACCGAAACGGTACGCGCGAGTGGTGGCCGTTGGATCAGGAGCAGATCGGGCGGTCGAGGCGCGTCGTCGTCGTCGACGAGAGGGGCGGTGCTGGCACGGCGGAGTAGGGGGTCGGCGGCGATCCTGGGCTCCGGCGAGTGGCGGCGTTGATGCCAGTCGACGTTGTCGATGACGGCGAGCTCAACGGTTGTCGCTGGAGCTCCGGGGGTGGACGGTAGCTTCGGATTGATCTGCGGCGGCTCACGGGCGGCGAGGTGGAAATTGGACGGCGGCGCTGCGCAATGTTGCGGGGAGAGAGGGCGAGGAGGCTCAGAGGAGGGAGGGAAGTGGCTTGGCGTGCTCAGATGAGGAGGAGGGGCTCCCCTTTTATAGGCGCTCGAGGTGGCCGGAGGTCTGCGACGAACTCGACCAGGTCGCGGCGATTCCGGCGAGGGAGAGGGGTTGGCGAGGTAGGCGTGAGGTAGGTGGCGGCCAGGCGGTTCCAGAGAGCTAGAGGGCGAGGTGGGGGACGGTCGGGTTAGTGCTGGCGCGTGCGATGCCGTGCGGCACGGCGGCGGAGAAACGGCGACGATGTCGACGGCGACACCATGCGCGGGGGCAAAGGAGCGTGTCCGGCGGGTTGGTGCTGCGACGGCGAAGCTCAACGCGCAGCCAGGGGGTCCGGGGGAGGCGTCGAGCGGCGAGGCGACAGGTGGCCCGTGGGCGTCCATGGCGTGCACGTGCAACGTCCACGACATGCCTGGGCCGTTCTGGGCGCGCGTTTTCCGGCGAGTGTCGACAGTGTCCATGGCCGTGGCGGTGCTAGGCGTTGCTAGGGTGGTGAGGTGGTGTGTGTGGACACCAGGGCCAGAGCTGGGGGTGAAGGAGAAGAGAGGGGGCACGGCATGGCCGGCATGGCCATGCACAAGCATGCTAGTGCTTGTCTCCTTAGGGTTCCTGTGCGTGGTGAGGCAGAGAGGGGGCAAGAGATCAAGGTGGAGTGATTTGGGGCAGGGTAGGGTTAGCTAGGACACTATTTCAAATAGTGTTGTATTATTCCATAATTGAATTTTGATGTAATTCACCAAATTTGGTTTAATTCAAATAGTTGGCCAATTGGAAATGTGTGTGTTTAGATAGGTTGTATTTGACCAGAGAAGGTGAGAGGTGGTGGTGGAGTTTTCAAATTTAAGGAAAAGCAAAAAGTGACAAAGTGAGATTGTTGATCATAATATAAAGTTCCAACTTTGGATGAACCTAGCTATTGATCAAAGATGATTTTGGCATGGTGCTCTTTACAAAAGTGTTCACCTTTATGTTCTCTTGGATGACATGCAAAGAGTTGGGAAATTTTATTTTAAAAATTTCGAAATGCAGGGGCTCAAAGTAGTGATCAGACTAGAAATGGCAGATTTGGCCATAATCACATGTGAGCACAATTTGAGTGAGATTTTGATTTGAATTGTGTTTCTTTGATTCAAACAGTGGTAATAAGTGTGTAGTAACACTATTCAAATAATGGTGAGGACCAAAATGGTCTAGGTTCAAAATTTATAAAAATGGCATAGAGTCATATGTGAGGGTTTGTGATTTTCTAACCTTTTATTCTTTTATTTTTCTTTTCTTTACTTTGACCAGAGTGAGGTTTATTTGGGGTTTGATTGAGCTGGGAAAAAGGTTCACACCATTTTGGGACAAGGTGGGTGCCTAGGTCAAATTTTAATATTTTGGTTAAGTGTCACATATGCCTCTATGCATATGTTTGATTTTATTTTGTTTATCACATAAGCATAATTACACTCCTCATGGCAAAATCACAAGTAATAGGTATGAGCACTAAGCATAGCACTCTATTTAAGAAAAGTTTTTGTTGGTTCTCATTTTTGGAAAAAGGCAATTTATTTTATCTTTGTTTTGAAATTTGGGGTGTTACACATAAATCCTCCACCTATACATACATCTTCTCGGGAAAACCCTGGACACCTGAGCCTCCATCCACGAAAAGTTCCGTCGCGGTCGCCATCGCAGAACCCATCTCGGGGGGTTCTGAAGCTTTTCTAGGCACCCTGCCGGAGAGGGAAATCATCGCCGGAGGCATCTACATCGCCATGCCCGCCTCCGAAGTGATGCATGAGTAGTTCATCCCTAGACTATGGGTCCGTAGCAGTAGCTATATGGTTGTCTTCACCACTTTGTGCTTCATGTATCGATCTTGTGAGCTGCGCTACATGATCAAGATCATCTTTATGTAATCTTATATGTTTGGTTTGCTTGGATCCGATGAATATTGTATACTATGTTGAGATTGATTATATATTCATGTCATACGTTATTTGTGATCTTTCATGCTCTCTGTTACTAGTAGAAACTCTGGCCAAGTGGACACTTGTGACTCCAAGAGTGGGTATTTATGCTCGATAGCAGGTTCATGCCTCTAGTTTTTTGGGAGAGTGACTTTATAACTTCTAAGAGTATAGATGTGCTATTGCTACTAGGGAGAAAACAACAAAGTTTTATCCGAGGGTAATTCTACTGTTTACTTTACACACATTGCTTAATATGATAATCTGTTGCTTGCAACTTAATACTGAAAGGGGTGCGGACGCTAACCTCAAGGTGGATTATTAGTCATAGACGCAGTTGGATTACGGTCTATGTATTATGTTGTAATGCCCATATAAAATATCATAGTAATCATCTTGTCATGTATTGGTTGATATTCTATCAATAGCCTAGCTGTAATTTATTCACCCAACATGCTATTTCTTTATGGAGAGACACCTTTAGTGAACTATGGACCCCAGTCCTATTTCCTTTACTGATAAATTCAACTGCAATCCTGTTCTGTTTACTTTCTGCAAACATCTCTTTCCACTCGATATGTCTAATCCTTTGTGTTCAGAAAACCGGTGACATCGGCATCCCCAATGGGCCTGCCGAAGATGGTACCCGGGGTTTACTGAAGGCCCACAACCCGAAGTTTATGAAGCCCGGAAGCCCAGTTATGAAATAGTTTGGAAATATAGAGTTGTATTAGGAATAATGACTTGTAACTATTACGGGACGAACTCAAAGAGTCTCCCAGACTTTGTAACTTGTACATCACGAAACCCTTGGCTCCGCCTCCTATATAAGGGGGAGTCGAGGGACAGAGAGAGGATCGATTCATTGTCAACACAACCCTAGTTTTCTAGCAGTCGAGTACTTTTCCGGCTGAAACCTTCGAGATCTACTTGCCCTCTGCTTCCAGCAAAACCCTAGTCTACAACTTGTAGGCATTGACAAGTTAATATCTTGTCAATTGGCGCCATCTGTGGGGATTAGAGGCGACAAGGAACTGATCTCGATGGCACGTTCAACATCTTCGACATCTTCGGTGGCAAGAAACGCGATGGACGGAGGTAAACAGGTCGAAACTGATCTAGTCGATTTTATTCCTCACCCGCCCTCCCTTGTGGATGCATATGCGTATTTGGAAGAGCCCATGGAGATGACGTTCGGAAGGTTCCACTTCCGCGTCGGGAAGGAGGGATCTCACCGTCTCGCGATATCGAATTCGTCAAGATCGATGGCAGCCGATTCTGATTCCTCAGGATCGGTGTCATCGTTCGAGTCAGGCGAGGAAGAGATCTCGTCAACAATCTGCACCAAGCCCCCTTCAAGCGGAAAGCTCGCAACATGTCTTTCGGGTCGTCTGCGGACTCAAATATAAGCAACCACTCAGACAATGTCGACACTTTTGATTTCATCGATAGATCTACTTCTGTTCGAGAGGTCTTCGCCGATCTATATGACGGTGTCACCGATCTCGAAGAAAGCAAAACTTCAAAATATCATCAAGTCTGTGTAATTGGAGATTCAAGTCGACCAGAAGCAGAAACGTCGGAGGCTTTCGATGATGCGGGAAATCCGTTCATCGATCCCGCTAATCTTATGCGAGGTTTAGGCACCAAATATGTCTGGCCTGCGACGCGGCAGATGGTGCAACTCCCGCAATCAGTTTGGGACAGAGCGACAAAAGCTTTGGACGGCACAGAGCCGATGAATACGACTGCAACAGCTGAAGAGTTGCAAGCGTACCAATATAAACTCGCCTGTGCTGGTCAAGAGCTTGAAAAACAGAGAATTGAACTTGAAAAGAGGAGAGCTGCCGCTTCCGCATCAAGCAGGCGAAGAGCTAAGTTGAGTCGACAATCAGGAACTTCGGGAGATAATCACAGAGACGCTCGCACCAGGGGAAGATCTCGGTTGCAGAACATACCTGAAGGCGAGAGGGAGCATCTAATCCAGAACCTCGACATGTCTTTCATGTCGATAGATACGAGAGGGAACTTCATCCCTAAAACACTTGAAGCTGGATACATGGCGACACAGGCTTTTATACTGGCAAATAGGACACCTCCTGGAGATCCGAGAGAAGCATTGTATAACATGGCTTTGGCAGGAGTCGGAGTCATGGGGACGACATTCACAAGTACAAGCACGCCTCCCGAAGGCGCGGCAAGGAAAAATAGTCCACGTCCTGCAGTGGCAGTACATGACCCTCCAAGAACATCGGCAAGAGATACGGCGACACAGGCACGGGTCGACAGGGCGCGACATGAAAGGAGAGAACGTCGGCAGTCACCCGAGGTAGCTGAGGAGGATATGTGCGGTTTCCCTTGTTTTATACGACGAGTTCGTAAAATGCGGGTCCCGTCTGGATTCAAGCTGCCTGATAACTATAAGAAGTTCGACGGGTTGCAAGATCCTGAGGACTGGCTCGTAGATTACCCGGAGACAGTAAAACTGACGGGTGGAACCAAAGCAACTGCTATGCAGAATATCCAGGTACACTTAAGTGGGGCGGCGCGATCATGGATAAAAAAGTTACCACCTTGATCTATCGATAGCTGGGAGACCTTTGAGGACATGTTCGTGAAAAACTTCTTATCCACATGCAAGAAACCTGCGTCAATAGAGCAATTGAGAGCTTGTCGACAGAAGTACGATGAGTCGATGAGGATGTACATCCAGAGGTGGAACATTATCAAAAACTCGGCAGAAAACATATGTGACGAGAGAGCGATAGATGCTTTTGTCGCTGGGATCCAAAGGAAAGATTTGATCGAGGATTTGGGAAGGACTAACCCAAAAACAATAGCCGCACTCATGGAAATAGCGAATCGCTGGGCAGATGGAGAGGATGCTGGCAACAACAAGCGACATAGGTCGCCCGAGGAAGATCGTAATCGAAATAATCAAAATAGACGGCGTTTTTCTCGCCAGTTTTCAGAGTATGACGGTCCCGGCCAAGTATCGGCTGGCTTCCGAGGAAATAGTGGAGGAAATAATCGAGATGATTATCAAAAGAGTGGTGAACAGCGTAGCGATTACAGGGATGGTCCCCCGTCCTAACAGGCAAAATAATGGTCCAAGGTTCCAAAGGCCGTATATATCTCGCGAAGATATGATGAACGGACCATGCCAAATGCTCTTTTATCTCGACAACAACGGAAAGAGGCAGTCGGGGCACTTGCAAAAGGATTGCCGAACTTTCCAAGCACTGAATAGGTACGCAGGGCATGCCAACGCACAGGCAGCAAACAGAAACCCCCAGGGGCCAAGGAGTGAGATCCACCTGCCACCTCCTCCCGCAATCACGGACGAAAATCGACACCAGCTACGAATAACGGCAGCTCCAATGAACGGTCCTTATATCAACACCAATGGAGAGGTCTCGATGATTCATAAGGGCAGATGTAACATCCCAAATTTTAATAAAATAAAAGAAGAAGAATTCCAAAGATTCAAAATTCAGAGCCAACCAAAAACTTTTAAATTGCATATAGTGCCCTGCATAGGACTTGTGCATTTGAGTGATATGCCATGATGTTTGTTAATGTGTTAGTATGCTAAACCCTAAAACCCTAATGTGATCAAGTGAAGATCACTAATCAAATAAAATAAAAGAGAAAGAAATCAAATAAGAAAAACCCTAATACCCTCACATATGGTTTAGGCCATTTTTATAAATCTTGACCCTAGACCATTTTGGTCTTCACCATTAGTTGGAGTATGTTACTAAACACTTATTACAACTATTGGAACCAAAGAAACACAAATCAAATCAAAATCAAACTCAAATGGTGATCACATATGATGATGGTCAAATCTGCCAATTATATTCTGGTCCCTACTTTGAGCCCTTGTATCTCAAGACTTTTAAACTAAACTTTCTCAACTCTTTGCATGTCATCCAAGAGGACATCAAGATGAACAACTTTTGTAAAGACCACCATGCCAAATTCACTTTGGATCCAATTCTATGCTCATGTAAAGTTAGGACTTTTTGTTATGTGGAACAATCTCACACTTAGCAATTTTTGCAATTCTTTGAATTGGACAATTCCACCACCACCTCTCATTCTCTCTGGTCATTTACAACTCAACCAAATACCCCACTTCCAAATCTTGCAACCTTTTTACCTCATTCAAATTTGAGCAAATATTGCAAATTACAAATAGGGAAACATTCAACACTATTTCAAATAGTGTTCTACCCCAACCCTACTGCCCCCAAACTACTCTACATGTCCCCTGGTCCCCGCTCAGCCTCACACCACCAAAGAAACCCTAGGAGGGCAAGCCCTAGCTTGCATGGCATGGCCATGCCGGCCCATGCCGGCCATGCCGAGCCTCCCCTCTCTTCCTTCCTCCCCAGCACCGGCCCTGCTGCCCAAACGCGCCACCAGGCAACCCTAGTCCTCCCTAGCCACGCCACTGTCGAGCTGGACGACGACCAACGCCGCACGACGCGCGCCCAAAACACGCCAGGATGCCGCTCGCGTCGCGAGTGTGCATGCCATGGGAATCACTGGCCACGCGCCACCCCACCAGCACGCCATCGCTCTGGCCCCTCCAGCAACGAGTTGAGCACCCCCGAGCCACCTCAGACCCGCCTGACACGCTCATGACCGCGACCCTGGACCGCCGCCGGAGACGACGACACGATCCCGCCATGGCCGCGGCAGACACGGAAGCCACGCGACCGCGTTAGGCACCGTCCAACCCCTCTGTCGCCCCCAGGAGGACCGCCTGGACGTGTAGAACACCGCTGCGTCGTTGCCCAGCCCTCTAGCCCGCCGGAACCGCCGCGCGCATGTCGCCACCACCACTGCCCCGCAGCACCCAAGCTCCTCTATAAATAGGGTGTTCCCTGGACACCATTGAGCACACCAACCCCTTCTCCTCCCATCCCTGATTCTACCACCACTCCATTCACCAAATCGTTGCCGGAGCAAGCTCAATTGAGCGATCGGAGCCGCGGAAGCCCTGGTGCAATCGCCGGTGATCCAGGCCTCCTCAAGCTGCGCCACTGCTACATGCTTCTTCCCCTTCATCGACAACCTCGCCTCGACCACCGCCGCCGCTCGCTGGACCACTGGTTAGCCCTCCGACCCCCTAGGCTCGCCGTAGAAGCCATGGCATCTCGTCGGAGACGACGATGCACGTGAGCCGTCCGATTCTGTTCTAATCCAACGCCCCACACGCCTCGTACCGCTTCGCGTGTTAAAAGGAGGCTGACAGGTGGAGCCCACCCGTCAGACAGCCCACGCGTGCGAGACGCGTGGTTGGCTGGCCTTGCGCCGTTTAAATCAATTCGGCCCAGTTAGTTTTCCCGCCGGCCCTTTTAATTCAAACTCGAATTTCCCATTTCATTTAAATTTCAATACTGGACCCAACTTTGAAAATTCCTAGAATCTGTTTGGCTTGGCCAAATTCAACAAATTTTATATCGTTGGAAAGCTAGGGAAAAGTTCTACAACATGCCACTGGTCCCACCTCAAGATCTGTTGTAGAAAAAATGATAAAAAGAAGAAGGCAGGGACTTTTTCATATTCAAATAATTATTAAAAATCAACCAAAATAGATATTTAGTTAATTCCAACTCCAATAGCTCACTTTTGACTTACACTAATTGTTTCTGCAAGAAAATGGTGTGGTCACTTTGCATGATCATGCCCTAGTTTAAATAATGGACAATAGGGCTAGTTTATTTAAGTGATATTGTCCAAAACTATTATGCAAATCATATGAAGTATTTTACTTCATTTAAATCTTGTCCCAAGTGAATTCATGTGATGTTTGCACCCCTGGTCAAACACTCTTAGATGAAATACTTGGAGATTTAAATCATTTGTAGAATTATTAAATGGTATGAGGTGGTCTACCTCATTTAAATCATTTTCTCAAATGATGATCATGAATGGTTGACCTAGGTCAATATAAAATTCATGTATGATTGTTGAGAAATTAAATCTTAAGAAGATTTCAATGAGAGGAAATTATTTCTCAAGAACCCTATGGAAACTATCATTTACATAGGTAATAAGAAGGAATTAAATTCTCTCAAGCAACACCACCAATGCACCCTAATTATATTAATTGTGTGCTTAGAGTAGTTTGTGTGAATATTTGTGATGTTTGGAATAGCCAATAAATTTGTTGAGTGATTATACCTCGTATTCAAATTTAGACGCTAGTACCGGAGAATACCAGGAAGAGGAAGGTTGCTACCAAGAGGAGGAGGAGGAGGAGAACTTTGACCACTACCAAGGCAAGCTAATATTCTTGCAAAGTGCAAAGTTCTACCAAGAACAAGGCACACTCATCTTTTCTATGCTTCATGAACCCATCCCAAGTTTTACTTTGCAAGTTTTCAATTTGAATATTTAAGTTTCCTTTTATAGTTAACTTTGGTCTAAGTCTAGAATACTACAAGAGTAGCAAACTTAGCCTAACTAGCATTACAAGTAGTTAGCACCCCTCATGACTAGATGCTAGTGCTAATATTAAAACTTGACTACTCTAGATGGGAACACGTGACTTGAAATAAAATTGAAACTTTGGAATGATGATGCATTCCATTGAATGAATGTTGAAGGTGAATATGACCAAGAGAAGATAGTGATTTTTGATTAACAACGGATATTGGTTTGGATGTGATACCTTTCCAATTCTTGAGTACCCCCACAATACCTGATTATGGGTAAGGGCGTAACTAGAAATTTATGTATCTTAGTATGGGTTCCCTCTGAACACACATCATAGGGGTTATGCCGAGGCTACCTCCGTTGTTGAGAAATGATGTGAATTGAGGTGAATTGTACGGCCAAGCCCTGTGCAGTTCCCAGGCTGACAGTTGGTTTTCACTGGGAGGCCAAGCTCATGGGGAGAGGTGCTCATACTAGGGTTTGTAAATGAAAGGTTATGGTTGATGATCCGCGTACTGTGTTACGATGATTCGGGGTTATCCCGACGGATGAAATCAAATGTTGCGGCACAAGTGTGCAACCTCTGCAGAGTGTAAACCTATTCGAATAGCCGTGTCCATGGTTACGGACGGTTGGAAAGGCCATACATTTTCCAGTGTTAGATAAAGTGTTGATAGAATGAAGGGTGAAATGGTGATTTGTTTTGAATCACAACAGAGTTGTGGGAATGACACTAATGTTCCCACTTGAGCTAGTTAGCACCTGAATAAGTCTTTATCAAATACTTGTGAACAAAAATTGGCTTTATGCAAATAAACTAGAGCTTAGCACCCCTTACTAGAATTGCTAGCACTTACACTAGTATTAGTTTGCGAGTACTTAAAGTACTCACGGCTTTGTCCCTGGCTATTCAAATGGCCAGAGTATGAAGATGAACAGAACTACCAAGGAGATTACCAGCAGGACGCCTACGACAACTAGGAGTCTTCTGACGTCAAGCGTTGGCCTGTGGACTAGAGAGTCCATTTATCTTTACGCTTCCGCTATGAACTTGTGTTTGTTCGTTGATCAATAGATCAACTATTTGTGTAATATGTATCATGTGATTCAAGTTGTAAGACAATATGGTTTGTAATGAATGATGACTGTGATACTTAACTATTATGCCTCGCAACAATAATATTCCTGGGATTGCGATGAATGACATAATAGGCATCTGGACTTAAAAATCCGGGTGTTGACAAGTTGGTATCAGAGCCATTGTTTGACCTTAGGAGACCCTAGTTTAGAATGGACGTTCTGAAAAAGTTAGTTTCACAAAAACAAAGGAAATGAATACTTGCAAAAATTTACACCCCCTCTTTTCCTTGAGATCTGTTCAAAATGATATGCCATGCTCTTCCTTATAAAGGAACTTAAAATTTTGACAGACTTGTTCACTCTCTAACTTGCTCATCCACTTCACTTTCAGATGGAGCCAACCAACGTCAAGTTTTACCAGCTCGGGAACGGCGGGGACTTGATCTTCGAGAGGGACCTCGACGGTCTGTCGGAGTACCTTGGGCGCCCCCACCGCGAGTTTCACGGAGTCAAGGTCAACGACCAGCACAGAGGGGAGCTTCAGTGGGTTATCACCGCTGACTTGAGGGGCAAGATGGAGCCTCCCACCTCTGAGAGGATCCTCTTTTCCTTCAGGGAAAGCAGCTGGATGGACGGACTCGCTCGTGCTCTTCAGGAAGCACTTGCGCGTCTGTGCGGACAGAACGTGGTAGCGGTACTCGCGTCTCACTTTGCTCACCATGCAAGGTGTGACTCCCTTGGAGCACCCATGGAGGTACAGATGCACCCCCAGCTGAGGCACCATGTGGACCATCTGGACTACATGCTGTTCCAGACTCAGAAGGAGCTGGATAACTCCCGTGGTTACGCCAACCAGACTCACATGGCCTTGGCTCAGCACGCCGATGCCATCAAGATGCTCAACCAGGACCGCAAGTCACTCTGCTTGCAGCGTGCCAAGAAGGATGCTACCATAGTGCGCCTTCGCGCCAAGATAGCAACCTTGGAGATCACTGTCAAGGCCCAAGAGGACCAGGTGAGAGAGATGGAGGATGACGATGGAGGCATCGACCTTCAGGGAGGAGGAGCCTTCCTGAGTGACGACGACGACTTTGAGGAGGACGAGTTCACCGAGGAGGAGGACTACGAGTTCCTGGAGGCCGCAGAGGATGGGATCATCCCCATCGATGTGGACGTAGATGTGGAGGAGTAGTTGCACTAGATCACTTATGTAGGTGTGAGTTGTATCCCGTCCCTTGTATCGTAGCATGAGAAGAATGGTTCTTAAAACCATGGGTGTGTTAGTTTGTAATATGTGATGGATGAATGAATGAATGTTTGTGTGTTATGTTCATCATCAAAAAGTTTCCCAAGTTTTAAATATTTTCAAACTTACCCAAACAAGCCATAGAAATTCCCTCTTATCTCATGATCTGTCTACCTGTTCAGATGGCTCTTCTGAATCACAACGCGAATCCGGATGCAATGATGCAACTGCTGCAAACCCTGATGGCAGACAGGGAGACTGACAGAGCTGAACGTCAAGCCAACATAGCAGCACTGCAGCAGCTGGCCAACAACAATTATGGCCATGGAAACCATGATCACCCTGGATCAAAGCTCAAGAACTTCCAGAACACCAACCCACCTGTCTTCAGCAAGACTGAAGAACCCTTGGATGCTGATGACTGGCTGCAGACCATGGAAAACAACTTAGAAGTAGCTGGAGTAGAGGCCAATGAGAAAGTGCTGTTTGCCACGCACTACTTAGCAGGACCAGCAAGAGCTTGGTGGACCAGCACCCGTGCCATGAACGGAGGTCAAGTCATGACTTGGGCAGATTTCAAGCTCAAGTTCAGCAAGTACCATGTGCCCCCGGGTCTTATCAAGAAGATGAGGGATGAGTTCCGTGAACTCAAGCAAGGCAGGATGACGGTGGTAGAATACCGCGACAGATTCCTTACTCTGTCAAGGTACGCCCCCGACGAGACCGACACCACCGAGAAGAGGCAGGAGAGATTCCTGAACGGACTGCACGATGAGATGCAGACTGTCCTTGTCAACATCCCCTTCGCCGACCTTGAAGCCTTAGTGGACTCTGCCATCCAGATGGAAGGCAAGCTGAATCAAGCCAATGAGAACCGCAAACGCCGCATGATGCACCAGAGTGGGCCCAGCAATGCCCCGAAGTATCGCCCCAGCTCAAGCGGAGGTTTCACTCCGAGAAACAACAGCAAGCCCCAGATGCAGACTTCACGCCCGGGTTATCAGAACCGGAGTGGAGGAAACCCCAGGCCAGGAGGCCACCACAAAAACAGCAACAACAACAACAACAACAACTTCAACCGTGCTCCACCCAGAGCCCCCAACAACAACAACAACAACAACAACAACAAAACCAACACCGCTCCAAGAACCGGAAGCAACGCCATCCCCATTGCAACCAAGGACAAGGCCACCATCACTTGTTATGAGTGTGGTGTAGTGGGACACTACTCCAACGAGTGCCCCAAGAGACTCGCCAAGCTTGCAGGCAACACCGCTGCACCTGCTCAGCACCAACGCCGTGTCTCCACCGGCAAAAAGTTTGCCCCCAATAACCCCAATAACCGCAGCGGCCGTGATGACCCACAAGTATAGGGGGTGTATCGTAGTACTTTCGATAAATAAGAGTGTCGAACCCAACGAGGAGCAGAAAGTGTTGACAAGCAGTTTTGATGAAGGATTCACTGTAAATGCTCACAGACAAGTATTCAGGGGGTTTTGATATAGCAGATAAATAAAGTACAAGTAAATAAAATGCGAGAGAAATAATTGCAGCGAGTGGCCCAATCCTTTTTAGTACAAAGGACAAGCCGGTTTGTTTACTTATAATGACCAAACGTTCTTGAGGACACACGGGAATTTTAGTCTAGTGCTTTCGCTTCATACGGCTGATTAATCTTCATTGTTTTGATAAGTGTTGTGTGGGTGAACCTATGCTAATGCACCGCCCTTCGTAGGACTAATACATACTTGTGATTATACCCCTTGCAAGCATCCGCAAATACAAGAAAGTAATTAAGATAAATCTAACCACAACCTTAAACTCTGAGATCCTGCTATCCCTCCTGCACCGATATACTAACGGAGGTTTAGGTTTCTGTCGCTCCGGCAACCCCACAATTAGCAAACGAATACAAGATGTACTCCCCTAGGCCCATAAAGGTGAAGTATCATGTAGTCGACGTTCACATGACACCACTAGAAGAGTAACACCACAACTTAAATATCATAACATTGAATACTACTCAACAATAATTCACTACTAACATTTAGACTTCACCCATGTCCTCAAGAACTAAACGAACTACTCACGAGACATCATATGGAACATGATCAGAGGTGATATGATGATGAATAACAATCTGAACATAAACCTTGGTTCAATGGTTTCACTCAATAGCATCAATAACAAGTAGTAATCAACACCGGGAGAGTTTTCCCTATCAAACAATCAAGATCCAACCCAAATCGTTACAGAGGTGACGAGATGCAGCGGTGGAGATGGCGGTGTAGATGGTGGAGATGATGATGATGATGATGATGATGATGATGATGATGGAGATGATGTCCAGCTCGATGACGATGGCGATGGCGTCGATTTCCCCCTCCGGGAGGGAATTTCCCCGGCGGATTCCTGCCCGCCGGAGAGCTCTTTTCTCTCTGGTGTTTTTCCGCCCCGCAGAGGCGGCTCTGGCTATTCTCCGTAACTCCCCGTGCCTTAGGTTTTCTGGGTGAAGAAGTACGCGAAGGAGAGGAGGCCAGAGGGGGCTATGGGCCCCCTCCCCACATGGCAGCGCGGCCAGGCCTGGGCCCGCGCCGGCCTATGGGGGGGCCCATGGTGGCCCCTCTCGGCTCCTCCTTTTGGCTCCCTTCGTCTTCTAGAAAAATAGGATTTTTCGTATAACTTCCGTCAATTGTTGATCTTCAGAAATATGGTGTCCTGACGGTGCTTTTTCCAGCAGAATCCTGACTCCGGTGAATAATTCTCCAATGATCATGAAACATGCAAAATAGGTGAAATAACATAAGTATCATCTCTAAATATGAAATATATCAATGAATAACAGCAAATTATGATATAAAATAGTGATGCAAAATGGACGTATCAACTCCCCCAAGCTTAGACCTCGCTTGTCCCCAAGCGAAACTGAGCTCACTAAACAAGACCACATGTTTATGGAGTGAAGAGTCGATAAATAAAATATGGACAAGAAGCATCATATTGATTCGCACAAGACATTCTAGTAAACATTCTCTTCATATAACTAAACTTGAACTAAGTAAAGAGAAATCACAAATAGAGGTGCATAGGAAATCATGATTGGTTATGGCAAACTTTGTTCTTGGTCAGAGAACTACTAACAAATTGTATTTATCTTCTAAGCAAAGCTTTCATATCGGAATTTATATAGCAGGGCTTTCATCCTCAATCATAACAATCTCCTCATAGTCATTGATAACTTTCAAAGTCATATTCATTCAGATAAAATTTGTACTAAACAAGAAAGCATAAAAGACATGATTAACTAGATCATAGCATAAATGGTTGGTTCACAACAACTCAATTGCTTGCTTAAGATAGAAGGACATAGGTTTTCTGACTCAACATAAAAGTAAAAGATAGGCCCTTCGCAGAGGGAAGCAGGGATTAAATCATGTGCTAGAGCTTTTCAAGTTTTGAAATCATATAAAGAGCATAAAAGTAAGATTTTGAGCGGTGTTTGTTGTTGTCAACGAATGGTAGTGGGTACTATAACCCCCTTGCCAAACAGACCTTCCAAGAGCGGCTCCCATGAAGGACGTCATCTCTACCAGCAAGGTAGATCATCCCCCTTCTCTTTTGTTTACACATGGATTTTAGTTTTATTATGGATGGCACTCCCCCCAACCTTTGCTTTCACAAGCCATGGCTAACCGAATCCTCGGGTGCCTTCCAACATTTCTCAAACCACGGAGGAGTGTCTATTGCAAAATTAAGTTGCTTACTGATAAATCAGGGCAAAACATGTGAAGAGAATTATTAATGAAAGTTATTAATTGGGGCTGGGAACCCCGTTGCCAGCTCTTATTGCAAAATTATTGGATAAGCGGATGTGCCACTAGTCCATTAGTGAAAGTCCGCCAACAAGATTGAAAGATAAAACACCACATACTTCCTCATGAGCTATAAAACATTGACACAAATAAGGAGTAATATAATTTGAATTATTTAAAGGTAGCACATGAAGTATTTACTTGGAGTGGCGCAAAATACCACATAGTAGGTAGTTATGGTGGACACAAATGGCATGGGTTTGGTCTAAGGTTATGGATGCATGAGAAGTATTCCCTCTCGATACAGGTCTTTGGCTAGCAAGGTTGGGTAACAAGCATAAAGGTTGAGGGAAACAAACAAATATACATGTGATAGAAACAATCATGCATCTTTCTCATAAGCACAAGCAATTTTAACTTCAGAATACCAAACTCATTAGCATAAAGATAATAGAATAGTATATCTACATGTATTTCCCTTTTCTATTTAAACATCAAGGTGTTGTTGCTATTGACCAATGCTAACTTTGTCAAAACCAAATAGATTTACTTGATGCTCCCAAAGTGATATCAATACTAATGTCAAGAGTAATCATATAAAAGAAATTGCAAACTAAAATAAGGTGTGCAAAAAAGTAAATGATAAGACTTCTCATTAATATTCTATAACGATAACTCACACCAACGGATACACAGATACCCAACTAAGAGAGAGATACTTCCACACTGCAAACTATTCTATATAATAACTTCCCTACTCATGATATGACACTACTTGATAGTAAAAGATAAAGATAGTGATGATGTGATACCGCGGCACTCCCCCAAGCTTGGAACAAACCAAGGGGATGCCAATACCGATGATGAATTACTCCTTCGGCGATGATGGTGGATTCTTCCCGACAAGCTTCTTAACAAGTTCCTTTAAATCCTCAATCTCATAAGTGAGGTTGCGAATCAGCTCCGAGTTGTGCTCAACGCGGCTCATAAGCATGTCAGATGGCGAGTCCCAGCTCTTAGAGTTGCTTCCCCACCCTTCAGCTTCAGGTTTCATCTCTCCTGCAATGTTAGAACGATCTATATCCCAACCACTTGGCAACACTACCTTGGGGGTCCTTTCAGTTTGACGATTGCAGATTAGATTGCGGAAAGGGTGGTAATTGACTGGAGAAGATGTCCTTGGAGCTAAGAAGCGACGTGGAACTGCTCCTCCGGTAGCGATCCGTGCACTTCTCTTGGTGTTGGACGGATTTGATATCACGCCAATGCTTGCAATGGTGGCACGCGGGTGTAC
The DNA here is from genome assembly GCF_019359855.2 of Lolium perenne. NCBI lineage: Eukaryota > Viridiplantae > Streptophyta > Magnoliopsida > Poales > Poaceae > Lolium > Lolium perenne. The sequence continues at coordinate 107,417,515 of NC_067248.2, forward strand.
TCGTGGAATTTCCTCCACTTCTTCCTCATCCTCGCTCTCGACTTCTTCCTTCAATTCAGTGTCTTGAATATCTTCCTCCAAAGGTCCCTTGTCTTTGTTGTTGGAGACCATGGTGCTTCTAGATCAAAACAGATCCTGGCAGAAAACAGCTCGAAACAAAACACGACGAGAAAACGATATACGGACCTCTGGAGATCTGGGGGATTATATAGCAAATATTTTTACGATAAAAGGAAGGTTCCAGGCCGAAAACGAGTGGAAATGGGACGCCGAGGGGCTGTCACCATAGGGCGGCGCGGCCAGGGTGGGGCCCGCGCCGACCTATGGTGACGGGCCCTCGCGCGTCTCCTCCACTCCGTTTCGATCCCGTAATTTTTCATATTTTCCATAAACAGCAGAAATATTGTTCGGAAAGCTAAACGCAGACTTTTTATTACTAACACTGTTACCTATTCAAAGTCGGACTCTGCAGAACTGCCAATTTGATCTTTGATGAAAGCTTCCGGAGTTATCACTTGAATAACATCAATATCTTCATTATAAGAATCTCCAGAAATATAATGCTTGAGTCTTTGTCCATTCACTACTTGTGTGGCGTTACCTTCCAAAGAGCTAATTTTTATTGCTCCTGAACGATATACCTCCTCAATAACATATGGTCCTTCCCATTTTGAGAGTAATTTCCCTGCAAAAAATCTGAGACGAGACCGATACAATAGGACTTTATCTCCAACATTAAATTCTCTTTTAATAATTCTTCTATCATGCCACTTCTTAACTTTCTCCTTAAAAAGTTTAGCATTTTCATAAGCTTCACTTCTCCATTCATCTAAAGAACTCAATTGTAGCAACCTCTTCTTACCGGCAAGTTTAAAATCTTTATTAAGTTCTCTTACAGCCCAATAAGCTTTGTGCTCTAGTTCTAAAGGTAAATGACAAGCTTTTCCATAAACCATTTTATAAGGAGACATTCCCATAGGATTTTTATAAGCAGTTCTATAAGCCCACAATGCTTCCTTTAACTTACTAGCCCAATTCTTTCTAGATTTATTAACAGTCTTTCCCAAAATAGCTTTAATTTCTCTATTTGGGATTGTGAAGTAAAAGAAATCATTTTATCCACTAATAGTGGCCAAATTGGCGTATTACCAAACCACGCCCCCATTAACACAGCAGTAGATATGGGTCCTTTGAGAATACGCCTCCTCAACGACCAATGGTTAACGGCGGTTCTGTGGAGCGGTTTTGCGAGAGTAGTTAATAATGAAATCATCATTTTAGGAAATGATGCGGAACTGGGTAGTGATATTGATCCGGAAGAAGCTCAACAGGCACTTAAAATAGCCGAAGCTAACTTGAGTAAAGCTGAGGGTACGAAAGAATTGGTTGAAGCGAAGCTGGCTCGTCTAGGTATAGGTAGGGCTAAAAAAAACAAAAAAAAAAGAGTCAAATCGCACCATCTCTATAATAAGTAAATGCCTTTTTTTCTCCTGAGGTTGTCGGAATTATTCGCAATAAAATATTGGCTCCCTCATTTCATAGGGAAGCCAAAAGTGGCTCTATTTCATTCTATTTCACTTCCTAGCACTTCCTATCATTTAATATCCATCCCTTTGGTCTTATTGACATAAGAGATGTCATTTATAGTCTATCTCTTTCTATATATGGAAAGTCAAGAAATTCTCATCGAAACATCGAGAAATTGTGCATATAGAAAACTCTAAAGAAAGAAAAAAAGGATCTTTCCCTCGCGTTCGGCTATAACGGAAACCCTCGAATCTAGAGCTGTTTGGCGTTCCAATCCAGTTCCAACAATGCACTTCTCGGACCGAGAAAGGGGAACTGCTACAAAATAAACTTTGTAGCTGAATATAGACGCCTCTTTCCCCCCCACATGGATAAAAGTAAGTAAACAGGAATTAATTCTAACTCCCACATGATAAATATGAGAATTCTATTAGGAAAAGTTATCGAATCATAGGTTCCGTCGTTCCCACTGCTTCTCCTTGAATGGTTAGGTCTGAATTCCACAATGGAGCTTCAAAAAAATTTCTTTCCGAATTAATTTTCTCAGTTTTATTAATCTGGTCGAGTATTCTATAAAAAATATTTTCTAAAAAAACGAAAGGAATAAAATAATAAAATTGCAAAAAAGGAGAACTAATTAAAAAGATTTGATTTTTATTTTCCCACCCTCATGGCCTTTCTATCTTTCTAATCGAATTTTAGGATTCAAAAGAAAACGGCTAGAATTTACTTCTAGTATATATACTCCTATAGAAGCGCATACAATAATGCGTGGTAAAGGCGGAAAAAGACTATATTGGACAACTTATTTGTGAAAATGTATGCCTATTTAAATCGCACATAAAAAAATCTGGTCAAATTTTCATTATTAATATGGATTCCTTTGTTATAAGAGCAGCTAAACCTTATTTGGCCACTACAGGAGCAACTGTTAATGGTCATTATGGAGAAATCCTTTACAAGGGCGATAGGTTAGTTACGTTCTACTTGCCCACTAGTTTGAGGATGATAAGCTGAAGCAATTCTATGATTAATACCATATTTGGCAAGAGTTTTTCTAAAACCACCATGAATAAAATGAGAACCTCCATCAGTCATAATATATCTAGGTACTCCAAATCTCGGAAATATAACATCTACAAGCATTTTTATAGAGGTCTCACCATCAGCACTTTTTGTAGGTATAGCTTCTACCCATTTAGTAACATAATCAACAGCGACAAGTATATGAGTGTTACCTTCTGAAGAAGGGAAAGGACCCATGAAGTCAAATCCCCAACAATCAAATGGTTCAGTAACAAGAGTATAATTCATAGGCATTTCATTGCGTCTAGAGATATTACCAACTCTTTGACATTCATCACAAGATAAGATAAACTTCCTTGCATCCTTGAAAAGTGTTGGCCAATAAGAACCTGATTGTAGAACCTATTGTGCGGTTCTATCTCCGGCGTGATGTCCTCCATAAACACTACCATGGCATTTACTCAATATCTCTTGTTGTTCATATTCTGGGACACATCTTCGCATAATACCATCCACTCCTTCTTTATATAAGTGTGGGTCATCCCAAAAATAATGCCTCAAATCATAAAAGAATTTCCTCCTTTGCTGAGCTGAAAAGGTTGGAGGCAAATACTTCGAAACAATAAAGTTAGCATAATCAGCATACCAAGGACTATCTCGCGAGCCCACCTTTATTACAGCCAATTGTTCATTTGGAAAACTATCATTAACAGGAACAGGATCATAAGAAATATTTTCCAATCTATACAAATTATCAGCAACAGGATTATCAGCACCTTTCCTATCTACAATATGTAAATCAAATTCTTGCAAAAGAAGCACCCATCTAATAAGCCTTGGCTTAGCATCTTTCTTTTCCATAAGGTACCTAATCGCAGCATGATCAATATGAACTGTAACTTTTGAATCAACAATATAGGGTCTAAACTTATCACATGCAAAAACTACGGCTAATAATTCTTTCTCAGTTGTAGCATAATTTCTTTGAGCAGCGTCTAGAGTTTTAGTAGCATAATGAATAACATTTAATTTTTTATCTACTCGCTGTCCAAGGACAACACCTACAGCAAAATCACTAGCATCACACATAATTTCAAAAGGCAAATTCCAATCAGGAGGTTCAACTACAGGAGCAGTTGTTAAGGCTTTCTTTAGAGTTTCAAAAGCTTCCTTACAATCATCATCAAAAACGAAAGGTACATCTTTTTGAAGAAGATTAGTAAGAGGCTTTGAAATTTTAGAGAAATCTTTAATAAACCTCCTATAAAAACCAGCATGACCAAGAATACTACGAATACCTTTAACGTCCCTAGGATAGGGCATCTTCTCAATTGCTTCAACTTTAGCTCTATCAACTTCAATACCTCTTTCAGAAATTTTATGTCCCAATACAATTCCTTCATTAACCATGAAGTGGCATTTCTCCCAATTAAGAACAAGGTTAGTTTCTTCACATCTCTGCAAAACTTTATCAAGGTTCCGCAAGCAATTATCAAAAGAATTCCCATAGACAGAAAAATCATCCATGAATACCTCAACAATCTTTTCACAAAAGCCATGAAAAATAGCAGACATGCATCTTTGAAAAGTAGCAGGAGCATTACATAAACCAAAAGGCATACGCCTATAAGCGTAAGTTCCATAGGGACAAGTGAAAGTGGTTTTCTCTTGATCTTTAGCTCTAACAGCAATTTGTGAAAATCCAGAATATCCATCAAGAAAACAGAAATGAGTATTTTTAGACAACCTTTCTAACATTTGATCAATAAAAGGTAAAGGGTAATGATCTTTCTTAGTAACTTTATTAACTTTTCGAAAATCAATGCACATTCTATACCCTACAACTACTCTTTGAGGAATAAGCTCATCATTATCATTGGGAACAACAGTTATACCTCCTTTCTTAGGAACACAATGCACAGGACTAACCCATCTACTATCAGCAATAGGATATATAATACCTGCTTCAAGAAGTTTTAATACCTCATTTCTTACCACATCCGTCATCTTGGGAATTAGACGACGCTGATGTTCAACAACAGGTTTTGCACCATCTTCTATATTGATGGCATGTTGGCAAATAGCGGGAGAAATCCCCTTCAAATCATCAAGAGTATAGCCAATAGCTCCTCGGTGTTTCTTCAATATTTCCAATAACCTTTCTTCCTCAATATCTGAAAGCTTAGCACTAATAATAACATTATATGTTTTCTTATCATCAATATAAGCATACTTAAGATTATCAGGTAATGGTTTCAAATCAAATACAAGATCTTCCTTTGGTGGTGGTGTTACGCCTAAATCTTCAACCGGTAAGTCATGTTTAAGAATAGGTTGACGAAGGAAAATTTCAGCAAGCTCATCCCTTTCTTCCCTAAAAACTTCACTCTCACTATTCTCCAAATGTTGCTGCAAAGGATTACTGGGATCAAGAGCAATAGATGCACACTGTTCAACTCTAAAATCATCATTAGGCAAATCAGCCTTATAAGGAGTTTTGGCAAATTTAGAGAAGTTAAACTCATAAGATTCACCAGCAAATTTAGTAACAATTTTCTCTTTCTTGCAATCTATAATAGCTCCACAAGTATTCAGAAAAGGTCTACCAAAAATAATAGGACAAGACTTACTAGCAGCAGAACCAAGTACCAAAAAGTCAGCAGGATATTTAATCTTACCACATAGAACTTCAACATCTCGAACAATACCAATGGGAGAGATAGTTTCTTATTAGCTAGCCGAATAACCACATCAATATCTTCAAGTTCACAAGAACCAATTTCATGCATGATTTCCGTGTAGAGCTCATAAGGAATGGCGCTAATACTTGCACCAATATCGCATAAACCATAATAGCAATGATCACCAATTCGAACAGAGAGCACAGGAACACTGGCTTTCCTAGACTTATTAGGATGCGAAACAATATTAGAAGCATCTTCACAAAAAATAATATGACCATCTTCCACATTTTCAGTCACAAGATCTTTAACTATTGCAACAGCAGGTTCAACCTTTATTTGTTCTTCAGGTTCTATGGGTTTCTTTGCACTTTTATTAACTACACTAGTTATAACAGAATACTCCTTCATTTTAGCAGGGAAAGGAGTTTTTTCAATATAATCTTCAGGAAGAACATGATCAACAGTTTTAATTTCAATACATTTGCCTTTAGGCGAATCAACTTTATCTTTATATGGTTCATGATACTTATCAAAATTCTTCCTAGGCAATTCAAAATGAGAGGCAAAGGCTTTATAAATATTTGCAACAACTTGAGAGTCAAGACCATATGTAGCACTTATATTACGATATTCATCAGTATCCATAAAAGTTTCAATGCATTCATAATTATAATTTATACCTGACACTCTACCTTTGTCGTTCTCCCATCCTTCAGTATTTTCTTGGATTCGATCAAGAAGGTCCCATTTAAACTCTTCTTTATTGCGTGTGAATGATCCAGAACAAGCAGTATCCAGCAAGGTTTTATCTTGAAAAGAAAGTCTTGCATAGAAATTATCAATGATAATATTACCAGGAAGCTCATGAATGGGGCATTTGAGCATTAAAGACTTCAATCTCCCCCACGCTTGGGCAATACTCTCTCCATCATGAGGCCAGAAATTATATATTCGGTTGCGGTCTTTGTGAACTTGGAGGATAGAATTTAGAGTAAAATAGAGGCACAATATCCTTCCAATCAACAGAATGCCCATCCTTCAGCAGTTTATACCAATGCGCCGCTTTACCAGATAGCGACATAACAAATAATTTCTTCCTAACTTCATCCATTGAAATACCTGCACATTTGAATAACCCGCATAATTCATGTAAAAACAGTAAATGATCTCCAGGATGAACAGTTCCATCCCCTTCATAGCGGTTATCCACAACACGTTCAATAATTTTAATAGGTATTTTATATGGTATCACTTCCTCACCTGGCGCCTCATCCACTACCGTTGCAGTAGTAGTAGATTTCCCAAATAGAAATTCAAGGGAGGATCTCTCCATAATGACTTATAGTAGCAAACAGAAACAAAATCAGCACGTACAGTAAAAGTTTCCTTACCAATTCCACTTACCAATAGCGCTTCACTCCCCGGCAACGGCGCCAGAAATTAGTCTTGATGACCCACAAGTATAGGGGGTGTATCGTAGTACTTTCGATAAATAAGAGTGTCGAACCCAACAAGGAGCAGAAGGTGTTGACAAGCAGTTTTGATGAAGGATTCACTGTAAATGCTCACAGACAAGTATTCAGGGGGTTTTGATATAGCAGATAAATAAAGTACAAGTAAATAAAATGCGAGAGAAATAATTGCAGCGAGTGGCCCAATCCTTTTTAGTACAAAGGACAAGCCGGTTTGTTTACTTATAATGACCAAACGTTCTTGAGGACACACTGGAATTTTAGTCTAGTGCTTTCGCTTCATACGGCTGATTAATCTTCATTGTTTTGATAAGTGTTGTGTGGGTGAACCTATGCTAATGCACCGCCCTTCGTAGGACTAATACATACTTGTGATTATACCCCTTGCAAGCATCCGCAAATATAAGAAAGTAATTAAGATAAATCTATCCACAGCCTTAAACTCTGAGATCCTGCTATCCCTCCTGCACCGATATACTAACGGGGGTTTAGGTTTCTGTCGCTCCAGCAACCCCACAATTAGCAAACGAATACAAGATGTACTCCCATAGGCCCATAAAGGTGAAGTATCATGTAGTCGACGTTCACATGACACCACTAGAAGAGTAACACCACAACTTAAATATCATAACATTGAATACTACTCAACAATAATTCACTACTAACATTTAGACTTCACCCATGTCCTCAAGAACTAAACGAACTACTCACCAGACATCATATGGAACATGATCAGAGGTGATATGATGATGAATAACAATCTGAACATAAACCTTGGTTCAATGGTTTCACTCAATAGCATCAATAACAAGTAGTAATCAACACCGGGAGAGTTTCCCCTATCAAACAATCAAGATCCAACCCAAATCGTTACAGAGGTGACGAGATGCAGCGGTGGAGATGGCGGTGTAGATGGTGGAGATGATGATGATGATGATGATGATGATGATGGAGATGATGTCCAGCTCGATGACGATGGCGATGGCGTCGATTTCCCCCTCCGGGAGGGAATTTCCCCGGCGGATTCCTGCCCGCCGGAGAGCTCTTTTCTCTCTGGTGTTTTTCCGCCCCGCAGAGGCGGCTCTGGCTATTCTTCGTAACTCCCCGTGCCTTAGGTTTTCTGGGTGAAGAAGTACACGAAGGAGAGGAGGCTAGAGGGGGCTGTGGGTCCCCTCCCCACATGGCGGCGCGGCCAGGCATGGGCCCGCGCCGGCCTATGGGGGGGGCCATGGTGGCCCCTCTCGGCTCCTCCTTTTGGCTCCCTTCGTCATCTGGAAAAATAGGATTTTTCGTATAACTTCCGTCAATTGTTGATCTTCAGAAATATGGTGTCCTGACGGTGCTTTTTCCAGCAGAATCCTGACTCCGGTGAATAATTCTCCAATGATCATGAAACTTGCAAAATAGGTGAAATAACATAAGTATCATCTCTAAATATGAAATATATCAATGAATAACAGCAAATTATGATATAAAATAGTGATGCAAAATGGACGTATCAGGCCGTCTCTTCCACATGAATGCTGAAGAAGCCCAGGAAGCACCAGATGTTGTACTGGGAATGTTTTCTGTTAATTCAGTACATGCCAGAGTGTTGTTTGATTCCGGAGCATCTCATTCATTTGTCACTGATACGTCTCAAACGTATCTATAATTTCTTATGTTCCATGCTACTTTTATGACAATACTTGAATGTTTCATACATTACATCATTATTATACATTTTCCGGCACTAACCTATTAACAAGATGCCGAAGCGCCAGTTGATGTTTTCTGCTGTTTTTGGTTTCAGAAATCCTAGTAAGGAAATATTCTCGGAATTGGACGAAATCAACGCCCAGGGTCCTATTTTTCCACGAAGCTTCCAGAAGACCGAGGGGGAAACGAAGTAGGGCCACGAGGCGCCGACACACTAGGGCGGCGCGGCCCTGGCCCTGGCCGCGTGGCCCTAGCGTGTGGGGCCCACGTGACCCCTCTGACTCCGCCCTTCCGCCTACTTAAAGCCTTCGTCGCGAAACCCTCTGTACCGAGAGCCACGATACGGAAAACCTTCCAGAGACGCCGCCGCCGCCAATCCCATATCGAGGGTTTCAGGAGATCGCCTCCGGCACCGTGCCGGAGAGGGGAATCATCACCGGAGGGGCTCTACATCATCATGCCCGCCTCTGGATTGATACGTGAGTAGTTCATCCTTGGACTATGGGTCCATAGCAGTAGCTAGATGGTTGTCTTCTCCGCTTGTGCTATCATTGTTTAGATCTTGTGAGCTGCCTAACATGATCAAGATCATCTATTTGTAATGCTATATGTTGTGTTTGATGGGATCCGATGAATCTAGAATATTATGTCAAGTTGATTATCAATCTATCATATATGTTATGTTTATGTTCTTGCATGCTCTTCGTTGCTAGTAGAGGCTCTGGCCAAGTTGATACTTGTAACTCCAAGAGGGAGTATTTATGCTCGATAGTGGGTTCATGCCTCCATTTAATCTGTGACAGTGACAGAAAGTCCTAAGGTTGTGGATGTGCTGTTGCTGCTAGGGATAAAACATCGATGCTTTGTCTAAGGATATTTGTGTTGATTACATTACGCACCATACTTAATGCAATTATCTGTTGTTTACAACTTAATACTGGAGGGGGTGCGGATGCTAACCCGAAGGTGGATTATTTAGGCATAGATGCATGCTGGATAGCGGTCTATGTACTTTGTCGTAATGCCCTGATTAAATCTCATAGTAATCATCATTGATATGTATTGAATCTTTATTTTTCAATTGCCCATCTGTAATTTGTTCACCCAGCATGTTAGTTATCTTATTGGAGAGACACCACTAGTGAACTATGGACCCCGGTCCATTCTTTTACATCTGAATACATTCTACTGCAATCATTGTTCTTTACTGTTCTTTGCAAACAAACACCATCTTCCACTCGATACGCTTAATCCTTTGTTTTCAGCAAGCCGGTGAGATTGACAACCTCACTGTTAGGTTGGGGCAAAGTATCTTGATTGTGTTGTGCAGGTTCCACGTTGGCGCCTGTTTCACTGGTGTTGCGCCGCACTACACTCCTCCACCAACAACCTTCACGTGCTTCTTGGCTCCTACTGGTTCGATAACCTTGGTTTCTTTCTGAGGGAAAACTTGCTGCTGTGCGCTTCATACCTTCCTCTTGGGGTTCCCAACGGACGTGTACATCTACGCGCATCAAGCACTTTTTCTGGCGCCGTTGCCGGGGAACTGAAGAGAAGTTACACCACAGAGAATTGCCTCCCACGGCAAGAGCACTTTTTCTGGCGCCGTTGCCGGGGAGATCAAGACACGCTGCAAGGGGAGTCTCCACATCCAATCTCTTTACTTTGTTTTTGTCTTGCTTTACTTTATTTTATTTACTGTCTTGTTTGCTTCATATCTAAAAACACAAAAAATTAGTTACTTTACTTTCTGTCTTATTTACTAGCTCTATATGAAAACACAAAAAAATTAGTTACTTGTCTTTACTTTATTTGCTTAGTTTACTTTAACGCTACTAAAATGAGTAATCCTGAAGTTGAAGTTCGTTCTTTTAAGCAACAAGGTGGAGAAAGTTTTAAAGATGCTTGGTACAGAATTAGTAATGCTCATCATAGGTGCATTAAGAAACACTCCACTATTATTCTTCTTAGGAACTTTTATGTTGGCTTATCTAGTTGGAATAGGTTTGTTCTTGATACTCTTTCGGGAGGTAATTTCCTAGGTACTCCTGCTTTAGAAGCTAGCTGCATCATTGAGAGTCTAGTTGGAATACCACCTGTTAATGAAGTTAAAATTGAAATCTCTCTTGAGGATGTTATGAAAAAATTGGAAACCATAGAGAAAATTTTTCCAAGTGTTGAAACTAAATTAGGAATGCTACTTGATAATACTGATAAACTTGATAAATCCCTAGGAAGAATTGATGAAAGAATTGGTGTCCTAGAAACTTGTGTAGTCCATGATAATCAAACTAATAGGATTAGTGAACTTGAAAAAGCTATGGGAACCTTGGGTTCAACTTTTTCTTCTCTTAAGTTTAAGGAGAAAGCTTATGTAGGTAAAGAGCAAAAATTTATGTATGCCTCTAAGGTGCCTAAACCAAAGAATTATTATAGGCCTAAAATTGATAAAACCCCTAGCACCACCATAGAAAAGTTAGATAATGAAGCATCTAAGGTACCCTCTGCAACAAGTTGTGCTTGTAAGAAAAATTATGATGTTGATGTTTCTTCTCTTGAAAATACTTGATTTGCACTTTCTGCGCCTAGCTGAAAGGCGTTAAAGAAAAGCACTTCTTGGGAGATAACCCATGTTTCATTTTATTACTGTATTGTTGAGTCTTGGAAGTTGTTTACTACTGTAGCAACCTCTCCTTATCATGTTTTTGTGCCAAGTAAAGTCTCTATGGTAAAGTTGATGCTAGATTTGGATTGCTGCGGAGAAACAGAATTGCTGTCTGTCACGAATTCACGCAGAACTCTCTGTAGAAGAGTCAAAAAAATCTGCAAATTTACGTGCGTGATCCTCAGATATGTACGCAACTTTCATTAGTTTTGAGTTTTTCCGTTTGAGCAATTTAAGTGTCCCTGCAAAATTCGTCTTTACGGACTGTTCTGTTTTGACAGATTCTGCCTTTTATTTCGCATTGCCGCTTTTGCTATGATGAATGAGTTTCTTTGTTCAATTAACTTTCAGAAGCTTTGTGCAATATCCACAAGTGTTAAGAATGATTGTTTCACCTCTGAATATGTGAATTTTTTTATTATGCACTAACCCTCTAATGAGTTTGCTTGAAGTTTGGTGTGGAGGAAGTTTTCAAGGGTCAAGAGAAGAGGATGATATACTATGATCAAGAAGAGTGAAAGGTCTAAGCTTGGGGATGCCCCGGTGGTTCATCCCTGCATATTTTAAGAAGACTCAAGCATCTAAGCTTGGGGATGCCCAAGGCATCCCCTTCTTCACCGACAACTTATCAGGTCACTTCTAGTGAAACTATATTTTTATTCCATCACATCTTATGTTCTTTACTTGGAGCGTCGGTTTCCTTTTATTTTTGTTTTGGTTTGAATAAAGTTGGATCCCACCATCCTTATATTGGAGATATTACGCTCCGCTTTTTCATATGGAACACTTGTGTTCTTAATTGTGCTTTAATGTTCATGGCGAAGGCTGAAATTGCTTCGTTAAATTGCTATTTGGTTGGAATCAGAAAATGCTGCATATGGTTTGGAATAACTTGAAACTTGGAAATTGTTTGAGCTCTCATAGATCATGTTTAAGCTCTTGCATCATGTAGTTTAATCTATTAATGGAGAACTACCGTAGAGCTTTTTTAATTTGGTTTGCATGATTGGTCTCTCTAAGTCTAGATATTTTCTGGTAAAGTGTTTGAACAACAAGGAAGACAGTGTAGAGCCTTATAATGCTTGCAATATGTTCTTGTGTAAGTTTTGCTGTACCTGTTCATACTTGTGTTTTCTTCGAACAACCTTGCTAGCCCAAACCTTGTACTGAGAGGAAATGCTTCTCATGCATCCAAACACCTTGAGCCAAAACCCATGCCATTTGTGTCCACCATATCTACCTACTATGTGGTATTTTTCTGCCATTCCAATGTAAATTACTTGAGTGCTACCTTTAAAATTTCATTCCTTTATCTTTGCAATATATAGCTCATGGGACAAATAGCTTAAAAACTATTGTGGGGATGAATATGTAGTTATGTGTCTTAGTTCTTATAAGTTGCTTGTTGAGCGGTAACCATGTTTCTGGGGACGCCATCAACTTTTTGCCTTTGTTGGATATCATGTGAGATGCTATGCATGTTCGTCTTGTCTGAAGTAAGTGCGATTTCATGATCAAATGGTTTGAGTATGCATATGTTAGAGAAAAACATTGGGCCGCTAACTAAAGCCATGTATCATGGTGGAAGTTTCAGTTTGGACATACAACCTCAATCTCTTATGAGAATATTATTTGTTATTGAATGCTTAAGCATTAAAAGAGGAGTCCATTATCTGTTGTCTATGTTGTCCCGGTATGGATGTCTAAGTTGAGAATAATCAAAAGCGAGAAATCCAATGCGTGCTTTCTCCTTAGACCTTTGTACAGGCGGCATAGAGGTACCCCTTTGTGACACTTGGTTGAAACATATGTCATGCAATGATAATCCGTGTTATCCGAGCTGATTAGGACAAGGTGCGAACACTATTAGTACTCTATGCATGAGACTTGCAACTTGTAGGAAGTATTATGCATAGCACATATGAATTATTACTACCGTTGACAAAATTGTTTCTATGTTTTCAAAACAAAAGCTCTAGCACAAAAATAGTAATCCATGCTTCCCTCTGCGAAGGGCCATTATTTTACTTTATGTTGAGTCAGTCTACCCACTTCTTTCTATCTTAGAAGCAAACACTTGTGTTAACTGTGTGCATTGATTCTTACATGTTTACTTATTGCACTTGTTATATTACTCTATGTTGACAAATATCCATGAGATATACATGTTACAAGTTGAAAGCAATTGCTGAAACTTAATCATCCTTTGTGTTGCTTCAATGCATTCTACTTTGAATTTATTGCTTATGAGTTAGCTCTTATGCAAGTCTTGTTGATACTTGTCTTGAAAGTACTACTCATGAAAAGTTTTTCTATATGATTCATTTGTTTAGTCATTATCTTTTGTTAGCAATCTTTTGCTTCAGATCACTCCATCCATCTCATACGCTTTACAATAATGTTGATCAAGGTTATGTTGGTAGCATGTCACTTCAGAAATTATTTGTGTTATCGTTTACCTACTCGAGGGCGAGTAGGAACTAAGCTTGGGGATGCTGATACGTCTCAAACGTATCTATAATTTCTTATGTTCCATGCTACTTTTATGACAATACTTGAATGTTTCATACATACTTTACATCATTATTATACATTTTCCGGCACTAACCTATTAACAAGATGCCGAAGCGCCAGTTGCTGTTTTCTGCTGTTTTTGGTTTCAGAAATCCTAGTAAGGAAATATTCTCGGAATTGGACGAAATCAACGCCCATGGTCCTATTTTTCCACGAAGCTTCCAGAAGACCGAGGGGGAAACGAAGTGGGGCCACGAGGCGCCGACACACTAGGGCGGCGCGGCCCAGGCCCTGGCCGCGCGGCCCTAGCGTGTGGGGCCCCCGTGACCCCTCCGACTCCGCCCTTCCGCCTACTTAAAGCCTTCGTCGCGAAACCCTCTGTACCGAGAGCCACGATACGGAAAACCTTCCAGAGACGCCGCCGCCGCCAATCCCATCTCGGGGGGTTTCAGGAGATCGCCTCCGGCACCCTGCCGGAGAGGGGAATCATCACCGGAGGGGCTCTACATCATCATGCCCGCCTCCGGATTGATGCGTGAGTAGTTCATCCTTGGACTATGGGTCCATAGCAGTAGCTAGATGGTTGTCTTCTCCGCTTGTGCTATCATTGTTTAGATCTTGTGAGCTGCCTAACATGATCAAGTCATCTATTTGTAATGCTACATGTTGTGTTTGATGGGATCCGATGAATCTAGAATACTATGTCAAGTTGATTATCAATCTATCATATATGTGTTGTTTATGTTCTTGCATGCTCTCCATTGCTAGTAGAGGCTCTGGCCAAGTTGATACTTGTAACTCCAAGAGGGAGTATTTATGCTCGATAGTGGGTTCATGCCTCCATTTAATCTGGGACAGTGACATAAAGTCCTAAGGTTGTGGATGTGCTGTTGCTACTAGGGATAAAACATCGATGCTTTGTCTAAGGATATTTGTGTTGATTACATTACGCACCATACTTAATGCAATTATCTGTTGTTTACAACTTAATACTGGAGGGGGTGCGGATGCTAACCCGAAGGTGGATTATTTAGGCATAGATGCATGCTGGATAGCGGTCTATGTACTTTGTCGTAATGCCCTGATTAAATCTCATAGTAATCATCATTGATATGTATTGAATCTTTATTTGTCAATTGCCCATCTATAATTTTTCACCCAGCATGTTAGTTATCTTATTGGAGAGACACCACTAGTGAACTGTGGACCCCGGTCCATTCTTTTACATCTGAATACATTCTAGTGCAATCATTGTTCTTTACTGTTCTTTGCAAACAAACACCATCTTTCACTCGATACGCTTAATCCTTTGTTTTCAGCAAGCCGGTGAGATTGACAACCTCACTGTTACGTTGGGGCAAAGTATCTTGATTGTGTTGTGCAGGTTCCACGTTGGCGCCGGTTTCACTGGTGTTGCGCCGCACTACACTCCTCCACCAACAACCTTCACGTGCTTCTTGGCTCCTACTGGTTCGATAACCTTGGTTTCTTTCTGAGGGAAAATTTGCTTCTGTGCGCATCATACCTTCCTCTTGGGGTTCCCAACGGACGTGTACATCTACGCGCATCAGTCACCGAAGATTTTGCATCCACAAGTAAAATTCAACCTATCAGTTTGAAGCATGTTATGATAGTTCAAATTCCCGGATCAACCACCAAAGCCAGAAAATTTTGCAAAAACGTACCCATCAGAATCCATGAAGTAGATTTTTATGCCAATCTGATTATTCTGGGAACCAAAGGTTTGGAAGTTGTACTAGGAATGGACTGGATGTCAAAACACCATGGATTGATTGACTGTGCCAAGAAAGCCATCACCATGACTAGCAGCACTGGTATCCTAGTAGAGCATGTATCTGAAAGATTACCCAGAAAATTCACCTGCAACCAAAGTGTAGCCAAGCCAACTCTGGATCAGATCAGGGTCGTCTGTCGATACCCTGATGTGTTTCCTGAGGGTCTACCAGGTATGCCCCCAGATCGGGATATCGAGTTTATCATCGAGTTAATCCCTGGAACCGGACCTATAGCCCAGAGAGCCTATAGCATGAACCCCGTAGAGTTAGTGGAACTGAAGGAGCAACTGGATGAACTGTTAGCCAAAGGTCTGATCCGACCAAGCGCGTCGCCTTGGAGATCCCCAGTTTTGTTTGTGGATAAGAAAGACGGTGCCAGTCGTTTATGTACGGATTATCGTAAGCTTAACGATGTCACCATCAAAAACAAATACCCCTTGCCAAAGATAGAAGACCTGTTTGACCAGTTGACCGGTGCCACTGTGTTCTCTAAGATTGATCTTAGGACTGGTTATCATCAGCTGAAGATCCGTGCAACGGATATCCCAAAGACTGCTTTCACCACCAGATATGGGTTGTATGAGTACAACGTCATGTCGTTTGGATTAACCAATGCCCCAGCTTACTTCATGAACCTCATGAATAAGATCTTCATGAACTTTTTGGATAAGTTTGTCGTTGTTTTCATCGATGACATCCTTATCTACTCCAAAACCGAAGAGGAACATGAGCAACATTTGGAAATCATCCTAGAAACCCTTAGGCAGCACAAGTTGTATGCCAAGTTCAGTAAGTGCGAGTTTTGGTTGAAGGAAGTAGGATTCCTGGGACATATCTTGTCTGCAGGAGGAATAGCCGTAGATCCTGCCAAGATCAAAACAGTTGAAGAATGGAAAGCCCCAACCACTCAGACTGAAGTCCGTGCCTTTCTCAGATTGGCCGGATACTACCGTAGGTTTGTTGAAGGATTTTCCAGCATAGCCCGACCCATGACTTAACTGCTAAAGAAGGACAAGAAGTTTGAATGGACTGACAAATGTGAAGAAAGCTTCCAGACATTGAAAACAAGACTGACCACAGCCCCAATCCTAATCATGCCGGATATCACCAAACCATTCGACGTCTACTGTGATGCATCCAAGATTGGTCTTGGATGTGTGTTGATGCAGGAAGGCAAGATGATATCTTACCTGTCTCGGCAACTAAAGCAACATGAGCAGAATTACCCAACCCATGACCTCGAGCTTGCAGCCGTAGTCCTAGCCCTAAAAGTGTGGTGTCATTACCTCATGGGTAATCGATGCGAGATCTACTCAGATCACAAGAGCCTGAAATACATTTTCACCCAGAAGGAACTAAACATGAGGCAAAGGAGATGGTTAGAGTTGATAAAGGATTATGATATGGAAATCCATTACCACCCCGGCAAAGCCAATGTAGTGGAAGATGCCCTGAGTACACTGCCGTGTCAGTTAAACTCCATGATAGCCGCAGAACAACCTAGCCTACACCAAGAGTTTGAGCAGTTCAGAATGGAACTAGTTAGTGAAGGATTCCTAGCCAGCATAGAGCTTCAGCCCACCTTGATTGGTCAGATCAAAGAAGCACAGAAGGGAAATGCCAGCATAGACGGAATCAAGAACCAGATAGCTGCAGGGAAAGCACCGGGATTCACCATAGATGAGGAAGGAGTTCTTTGGTACAACGGACGCCTGTGCGTACCATCGGACTCAGAGTTGAAGCAAGTTATTCTGCAGGAAGCCCACGATACCCTTTATTCTATCCACCCCGGAGGTACCAAGATGTACCAAGACTTGAAGGAACAATTTTGGTGGCATGGAATGAAGAGGGAGATTGGAAGCTACATCGCCAAGTGTGACATCTATCAGAGAGTCAAGGCAGAACATCAACGACCCGCAGGATTGCTGCAGCCACTGCAGATTCCAGAATGGAAGTGGGATTCAGTAGGAATGAACTTTATCACAGGTCTGCCCAAATCCAGCAAAGGAAATGATTCCATTTGGGTAGTCGTCGATAGACTGACCAAGGTAGCCCATTTCATCCCTGTCAAAACCACCTACCAAGGCCCAAAGTTAGCTGAGTTGTATATCTCCAGAATAGTAGCCATGCATGGAACCCCGAAATCGATAGTGTCAGATAGAGGATCACAATTCACCTCAAGATTCTGGCAGAAAGTACATGAAGGACTTGGAACCCGGCTGAATTTCAGCACCGCCTATCACCCGCAGACCGATGGACAGACTGAAAGAGTCAACCAGATATTAGAGGATATGTTGAGAGCCTGTGTGCTGGAGTATGGATCTGTTATCACCATATTTTAGCCAAATCGGAAGGTGGGCCGCGATTGAGATGGGCTTGATGGATATGCACATAATGTGTTTCTGAATCGGCCTCGTACGAGAATTTGGGCTAGATTGCCCGTGTATTTGTACATTATGGTAGATCGCGTTTTAGTTTAGAATTAAGAGATAGAGTTTGGTTCGTACACAGTTAGGTTTATTCCAAAGATAGAAAGTCCACGGACTATAAATATGTATCTAGGGTTATTGAGAAAGGAGGACGATCACGTTCACAACAAACACAATCTAGGCGCATCGCCACCCCTTGTTTAGAGGGTTTCTTCCGGGTAAGCGTCATGCTGCCTAGATCGCATCTTGCGATCTAGGCAGTATCGGTTTATTCGTTGTTTTGTGTTGCTCGTACTGAAGCCTTGTTGATGGCGAGTAACACTGCTATCATAGGTGTTTTGGGGCTTACATTGATACTTTTCTGATATGTTTGCTTAGTTATGCTGCCCCTCAACATCTAGCTGCCCTTGCACCTATCTTACGTGAAAGGGCAGCATCTTACTTCGTCTTTACTTAGTAGATCTGATCTGTTATGGTTGTTCCTTGTTCTTCAAGGATTAGTTTGATATCCGCATGGTTAGGCCTTGCAAACGGGTTGAATGATCCAGTAGTGCGTACGGTACGGTTTGCCGATCCCAGAAGGGATGTTCCGGGAATCAACTCTGTGTTGGTTTTTAGGCCTCTTCTAGGACTAGTTTTCTGTTATCTTTCGTATCTTCCAGGCTCAACTACGTGCAGGATGTTCCGGTTATGCGGTGAAAGCCCCAAACTGTCGTAGATCGATTTAACTTAGTCTTGATAAAGCAGGATCCCCATGTCATTGTAGATCCATTATGAACCATGGGTTAATCGGCTCTTTGAGCCGATTCACAGGGTAACCTGAGAGCCGATCGAGGCTCATTTAATGTTTACGTGTCTGCCATGCAGGAAACTAATTGAAGCAATCCAACACCTTCCTGACTAGGTATAGGTCAGGTGGCACGCCCTTGCAATAGCCAGGACGTGTGCCGGAGCATTGCGGGCCGTCGCCCGAGGGACCAGGGCCCACCAGCAGTCCTGGGAGCCTCCCGGCTCTCCGTGTTGCCCGTCGCTGCTCGCCGGTGGGTTTTGGCAGGCAACACATTCTGGCACGCCCGGTGGGACATTCTACGACAACTGCGTCAACATCTGCAGCTGAGATGGCGGACGCACCGATCACGTACGAGGAGCTGCCTGATGATCACAAGAAGAAATATGATGAGGTCAAAGCTCTTTTCGAAGCCGATCTCATCGGCTCTTTCGAGAGGACCCGTTGACATAGGCATCCCCAATGGGCCTGCCAAAGATGCTACCCGGGGTTTAATCAAAGCCCAAGACTCGAAGAATAAGAAGACTTGGAAGCCCATTTAGTGTTAAGGAAAGATAGTTTGTATTAGGAAAGATAAGAGATTTGTAATCTTACGGGTTGGGTACGAAACCCTCCCGAACTCTGTAACTTGTGTACTACGAAACCCTCGGCTCCACCTCCTATATAAGGGGGAGTCGAGGGACAAAGAAGGCATCGAATCTATTGTCAACATAACCCTAGTTTTCATAGTAGTCGAGTACTTTTCGCCTGAACCTTCGAGATCTACTTGCCCTCTACTTCTAGCAAAACCCTAGTCTACAATCTGTAGGCATTGACAAGTTAATCCTTTGTCACCCGTACACATGGCATTAGGTGGAAGGGATTCTCACCTGAAGGCGTTCTCGATGAAGTAGACCTGTCTCTCCCTTCAGAGGAACGCACCAGAGCTCTGCGCCAGGAAGTTAATTACATGGTGGCTCATTCTCTACACCGTGGTTCGCTTGGTGAACGCTTTCGAGCGCATTGCGGTTCGCGTGGTTCAGGAAATCATGAAGCATCAGTACTCTCCGTCAGGACCTACCCTAGGGACTCACCAGGGAGAAATACCGTTCCAAACCAGACCGCAGCTGCCATTCACGCTTGCCGCTCCAGAGCCACAAGGTTCACCGGCATACGTTGTCTACAAGGTTGGAGGCGATCATGGCGATTGCCAATTCCTATATGAGCCACCCAAAGAAATCCCACATGGATACGTATGCACGTACGTGCCTGACTGCAATAACTTGGCGTGCACGAACCAGATTGCAGCAGGAGGGATCTCTGGAGCAGACGCCGATAAACAGGCGTGGCTAGCTAAATATGCCACCGGAACGAGTCATGAAAGCCCAGCCCCTGCAGCTCATACAGTGGAACAAATCAGTACAATCTTGAGAGATCAGTTTGGCATCCTCCCAAAAAGGAGAACAATCGGCTATTCCAAGTCGTACCCCAACGAATATGATTTGATTCCGCTGCCACCCAAGTATCGGCTCCCTGAGTTCTCAAAATTCAATGGATCAGAAGGGTCCAGCTCAATTGAGCATGTGAGCCGATATTTGGCACAGTTGGGTATGATTTCCGCATCAGACCCGTTACGCGTAAGATTTTTTGCGCAATCTCTCACAGGACCAGCTTTTGGGTGGTACACCTCGTTGCCACCAGATTCAGTCCGGACGTGGAAGCAGCTGGAAGAGCAGTTTCATGTGCAATATCACTCAGAAGCTACCGAGGCTGGCATTGCCGAACTAGCGCAGGTGCGGCAGAAGCGGGGAGAAACGGTGTCGGAGTACATTCAGCGTTTCAGGACTGTCAAGAACCGATGTTATTCGGCTCGTTTAACTGAGAAAGAAGCAGTCGATCTGACAGTGGTAGGCCTCGCAGCGCTGTTCAAGGATCTGACTTTCCAGGTGGACTACAATTCACTGGCGCACTTGGTCCAGAAATTGACATTGTATGAGCAGCGCCACCCAGAATTGTACCAAGATAAGTTCAAACGCCCGATCGGCCTGGTCGAGACAGAAGATGTTGAAGACTCTGAAGACCAGGAGGTAGCTGTAGCTGAATGGGCTCGGGGGGCAGCTCCCGTGTCCTGCAAATAGGTGAAACAACAAGGGCCTGCAAAAGGGTTCGACTTCGATATAAGCAAAGCTGAGCAGATATTCGATTTATTGCTTAAGGAAAAACAGCTGAAGTTACCCGAAGGCCATAAAATCCCTACGGCGCAGGAAGTGAACGGGAGACCGTACTGCAAGTGGCACCACTCGTTCACCCATGTCACCAATGACTGCAAAGAGCTGCGTCGGCAGATCCAAACGGCGATTGAACAAGGCCGTTTGATCCTTGGTCAGTTTGCCATGAAAGTAGACACGCAACCGTTTCTGGCGTCAACATGGTGGAACTCAATCACTCCACGAGGCATCAGCCAGGTTTCTCATTCGAGGTTAACATGGCAGGGTCTGTACGCCACCATGGCAACGACAAAGTAGAAATGGGTCACTCCCGTGGCAAGGAAAAGGAGGAGGCCGGCCCACGCGACCGGCCCCTATATGATGATAGGAGGTACGTCACCGAGGAAGAAGTGAGAAGCGTGCGGTATCAACGACCACTCTCTGCGCACCTCCTTAACAAATATGAGCATCAGTACGACCGACGTCGACGGTATGATATAGATGACGAAAGATATCGTCGGTCTGATGCAGACAACAGAAAATATCGTCGATATGATAGAGACGACGAAGGTTGTGAGCGCCGCGCTAAGGGGGAGTCAAGAGAGAAGGAAGACCCGGACAGACACTGGGATTGTCCTTTCTTTAAGCACTGCTGGGATTCGGGAATGAGCCGATTGCCCACAGTCGACAACTTCCCGGAATGTAGACACCAGAAGAAGGACACGGGAGACGTTTCAGTGTTCAAGCGTCTAGGGCCTCTCCCATCTCAGAACAGACGAGCTGAGTCATCTCAAGGGGAAGATTTCGAGGAGTCAGAAGATGAAGAAGAAGATAGATACCACCGGCCAAGGTGGTGCCCTGATGGACTCAGTCACTCCCAAAAGCGTAGGGTTCAGCGGCTACGTAACTTGGAGGAAGCCGAGGCGCAGTACTTGTACACGTTGAGGAAAGCTCGGCCCGATCTGGCCGTGAAAATTCAGCAAACGTTGGAAACAGAGATGCGTCCACAGAAGAAAGAATGGCGCCCCAAACAAACAAAAGCCGATGCGAAGGCATCGGCTGGCACAAACATGGTGTTCATACTTCCGTCGGAGTTTTGTGCTCCAAGAACCGAAGACGTGCCAGTGGCTCAGTTTGACTACGGCCCACGGCCAGTTATTTTTGAAAAGCCACGAGAGAGGAGCTACAAACATTTGAAAGCCCTGTACCTGAGAGGTTATATCAATGCGCAGCCTGTCGGCAAGATGTTGGTTGACACGGGAGCGGCAGTCAATATAATGCCATACTCCATGCTATGGCGTTTGGGACGCTCTAACGAAGACCTGATCAAAACCAACGTCACACTAAGCGACTTCAATGGCCAAGCATCAGAAGCGCAAGGTGTTCTGAACGTGGACCTAACCGTGGGCCGAAAAACCATCCCTACATCATTCTTCATTGTCGACAGCAAAAGCACTTACGCTGTCCTGCTAGGGAGGGATTGGATTCACGCCAACTGCTGCATTCCATCCACAATGCACCAATGCCTGATACAGTGGGATGGAGATGAAGTGGAGGTCGTTCATGCAGATGACTCGATCGAGTTCTCGATAGCTGGCATGAATATTTGGGACGCAGACGACCAAGAGCCGATTTCTGGAGTCAGTTTGGATGGCTGTGAACGCATCGAGGCTACAAAAAACGGGGTGAGGCTGGTCTTATCCACCGGCCTGACAGAGTAGCAAGACCAAAGTCAATGGACGTACGTGGCAAGGCCGATCCCTGCGATCGGCCCCAAAAAATAAAAAGCAATGATCTCACCTCAGGCATGTCACATAGTCGTAGTAGGTAGACCACCTCCCGTAGTAGAGCACAGATAAGTTGTGAACCTTCATTGTGCAATGCAATTGAAAAGGAGGCCGATTCCAGCAATCGGCCAAAATTATCCTTACCATACGTTTTGCCTGTGTTCAGCATCAATCTAGCAGGCGACGGAAAGCTAGGATATGGGTTTACATCGGTTGATGAGCTAGAAGAGATTGACATTGGTCCTGGGGATAAGCCACGACCAACATTTATCAGCAAAAAGTTAGATCCGCATCTGAGGGGCCCGATGATAGCTTTGTTGAAGGAGTACCCAGATTATTTTGCCTGGGATTACACAGAGATGCCCGGGTTAGACAGGAGAATCATTGAGCATCGACTCCCTCTGAAGAAAGGATTTCAGCCGTTCCAGCAGAGAGCACGACAGATGAAGGCCGAAATTTTAGAAGAAGTCAAAAAGGAGATCGAGAAAATGTTGAATGCTGGGTTCATCAGGCCATGCAGGTATGCCGAGTGGATTTCTAGTATCGTACCTGTGGAGAAAAAGGATGGCCGATGGCGCGTCGCCATAGATTTTCGGAATCTCAATAGTGCCACTCCAAAGGATGAGTATCCAATGCCGGTAGCAGAGACATTGATCAATGCGGCTGCTGGTCATAAGGTTTTAAGTTTCATGGATGGCAATGCCGGTTACAACCAAATTTTCATGGCTCCAGAAGATATACACAAGACTGCATTCCGAGTACCAGGTTCGGTGGGCTTGTTTGAATACGTAGTCATGACATTTGGACTGAAAAATGCCGGCGCAACATACCAAAGAGCCATGAATTACATCTTTCATGATCTGCTCGGCAAGTTGGTGGAGATTTACATTGATGACGTGGTAGTCAAGTTGGTTTCAGTGGAAGGACACTTGGAGGATTTGCGACACGTCCTGAACCGAACTAGAAAATTCGGGCTACGAATGAATCCAAAGAAGTGTGCTTTTGGTGTAACGGCCGGTCAATTCTTGGGTTTCTTGGTTCATGAACACGGAATTGAGATCGGCCTGAAAAGTCAGGAGGCAGTGCGAACAATGAAGCCACCTACCACGAAGAAGGAACTCCAGCGTCTCATCGGCAAAATCAACTTCGTCAGAAGGTTCATCTCCAACCTGTCAGGACGAATTGAGCCGTTCATGGGATTGGTAAAAATTAAATCTGATGAGGAGTTTCGCTGGGGGCAGAGCAACAGCGAGCGTTTGACGAAATCAAGGAGTATTTAACGAAGCCACCGGTGTTGGTGCCGCCCCAGCAAGACAGGACATTCTATATATACTTGTCCGTAGCTGACACTTCCATCGCCTCAGTGGTGGTGCAAGTTTATGATGGTCTGGAGAGAGTTGTGTTCTACCTCAGCAGAAGGATGTTGGATGCAGAAACTAGGTACCCTGAGATCGAGAAGTTGTGCCTCTGCCTATTTTTTACCTGCACCAAGCTTCATCACATCTTGCTGTCAGCGGAGGTAGTCGTCATATGCAAATCAGACGTCATCAAACAGATGCTGTCGGCTCCTGTGTTGAAAGGCCGACTCGGTAAATGGATGTTTGCATTATCGGAATTTGACATCTGGTATCAGCCTGCGAAAGCAGTCAAGGGACAAGCGTTGGCCGATCTTATTGCTGAGCGAATCAACACGGATATAGCAGCACTGTCTGTGCGTGCATGGGCCATGTTTTTCGATGAATCGGTTTGTGATGATGGTTGCGGCATCGGCATCCTACTCGTGTCGCCCTGGGGGGCAACATATTCCTTCTCCATCAGGTTACCTACCCCTTGCACCAACAATGTCGCTGAGTATGAAGCAATATGCAAGGGAATGGAGTTGCTATTGGAAGCCGGGGCAGAGGCGGTGGAGCTTTTTGGAGACTCTAAATTGGTGATTTCCCAACTCACGGAGGAGTACAAATGTGAGAGCGAGTCGCTCTTCCCATTATGGTTGCAATGTCGTGAGCTGATGACACATTTTAAGTACATAAACTTCAATTGGATCCCGAGGTCTCAAAATACTGAAGCAAACGATCTCGCGCAGATGGCGTCAGGCTACAAAGACGTAGCGGATGGAGCCGATGTTCAGGTACAGGCCCTGGAGCCGGATGACTGGAGAGCCGATATCTTCAATTACTTGAAAGATTCGGCTCGGGGGGCACCTAAACGGATAAGATACAAGGCCATGAAGTATGTCCTTATTGGGGATGACATGTTCTATAGGACTTTGGAAGGGTTACTTCTCAAATGTTTGGGACCAGCCGAGTCAAATCGGCTCTTACACGAGGTGCATGAAGGTGCCTGTGGAACTCACCAATCGGCTCATAAGATGAAATGGTTGATCAGGCGATCAGGGTTTTATTGGCCCACCATGCTTGAGGACTGTTTTAAGTACTATAAAGGATGTCAAGCATGTCAGAAGTTTGGGAGCATTCAGATGGTACCCGCATCAGCGATGAACCCCATCATTAAGCCTTGGCCATTTCGAGGTTGGGGCATGGATATGATCGGCAAAATCAATCCTCGATCGAGCAAAGGCCATGTATGGGTTCTGGCCATTACAGATTATTTCACTAAATGGGTGGAGGCCGTCCCTATGAAGTCGGTGGCATCGAAAGATGTTATCAATTTTGTGAAAGAACATGTCATTCATAGGTTCGAGATTCCCCAGACTATCACGACCGATGGAGGTTCGGTCTTCGTGTCTCACGAGTTCAGAAAGTTCTACGAGGACATGGGAATTAAGTTGATCCGATCGTCTCCATACTATGCTCAAGCAAATGGGCATGCTGAAGCATCCAACAAGAGCCTTATCAAGCTGATTAAGAGGAAAATTGACGAGCACCCTAGACGTTGGCACGAGGTATTGTCAGAGGCTTTGTGGGCTTACCGCATGTCATGTCATGGAGCGATAAAAACCTCGCCATATCATCTGGTCTATGGACAAGAAGCCGTATTGCCCTGGGAAATCACGGCTGGGTCGAGACGTGTTACGTTTCAGAATGATTTGACAACTGAAGAATATGCAGCCCTGATGAGTGATAGCATTGAGGATGTAACAGAGCTTAGACTGTGGTCGCTTGAGAAAATTAAAGAGAACAAAGCCAAGGTAGCTCGTGCATATAATAAGAAGGTGAGACCAAAGGAATTCCACGTTGGTGATCTGGTATGGGAAGCTGTATTGCCATTGGGAACTAAGGATGCAGCATATGGTAAATGGTCTCCAAATTGGCACGGGCCGTACAGGGTCGACCAAGTTTTAAAGGGTAATGCATACATGCTCGAGGAGCTGAATGGTGTGAAGTTCCCAGTGGCTGTCAATGGCCAACTTCTCAAGAAGTATTTCCCAAGTATGTGGGATGATGAACAGTAAAATATGGAGGCCGATGCATGAAATCGGCCAGTAAAAAAACAATTTTTTCACAGTGAAATATGGGGGCCAATAATTGAGTTTGGCCTTATTGGCGTTTGATGGTGAAAGACCGATACGTTGGTATCGGTTCTTTGTGCGTTGACCTACTTTGACAATCGGAAGAATCAGATTAGACAATCGGCAAAATCAAATATAGAAATATTCTTCATTGATTGAAAGGGATATTTTACAATAGGAGCCGATTGCTCTCAAAAGGATGATCTGGTGCCTAATGCACTACTACTAGCCCTATACTAGTCCCTAATCTAAGGGTCGGCGCCGCCCTCGCCGTCGCTGCCCTCGTCGTCGCCGTCGTAGCTGCCGTCAGCGCTGCTGCCGGCGACGTCTTCGTCGCTGCTGTTGAAGCCGCCGGCAGGGGCTTCATCTTCCTCGTCGTCGTCGTCGTCGTCGTCCGACCCGGCGCGGAAGCGCTTCGTCGGCGGGTACTCTTCGGAGGAGGAGTCCTCCTCCGCTTCCTCTTCCTCCTCGTCGGAGGAGATGTCCACACCCCAGGAGAAGGCGTCATCATCGCTCGCCTCCTCCAACTCCCCGTCGACGAGAAATTGGAGGTTGTCCTCCCCGTCGGTCAAGGACTCGTCGTCCTCCGACTCGACGGAGAAGTCCCACTCCCTCGCGTCCCACCACATTGGGGCGCGGGCCTCGTACGCTGCTATGCGGTCGTACTCCGGTGCCGGCTCGCTGGAGGAGGAAGAGAGGGAGGAGAGGTCCGAGGAGTAGGAGGAGGAGGAGTCCATGGCAGAGGAGGGTTTTTTGCGGATGGCTAATGCAGAACAGGGGAGTGAAGAGGCGAACTGCTCGGGTGAGTTTAAATAAAGGGGATATAGTGAAAGAAGATTCAATGCTGTGGCAGTTTCTAGGATGCGGTGCCAAAACTGTCAAATCGTGCAGTGCTCAGAAGTTGAGAAGGCAAGGCATCATGATGAAAGGGCACTGTAACGGTTCTGCTCTGCAACGCGTGACCCGATGAAGGAAAACAGAGTGGTTTTGGAATTATTATTGCCAAAACCAGGGGGCATGTGTTATCACCAGATTTTAGCCAAATCGGAAGGTGGGCCGCGATTGAGATGGGCTTGAAGGATATGCACATAATGTGTTTCTGAATCGGCCTCGTACGAGAATTTGGGCTAGATTGCCAGTGTATTTGTACATTATGGTAGATCGCGTTTTAGTTTAGAATTAAGAGATAGAGTTTGGTTCGTACACCGTTAGGTTTATTCCAAAGATAGAAAGTCCACGGACTATAAATATGTATCTAGGGTTATGGAGAAAGGAGGACGATCACGTTCACAACAAACACAATCTAGGCGCATCGCCACCCCTTGTTTAGAGGGTTTCTTCCGGGTAAGCGTCATGCTGCCTAGATCGCATCTTGCGATCTAGGCAGTATCAGTTTATTCGTTGTTTTGTGTTGCTCGTACTGAAGCCTTGTTGATGGCGAGTAACACTGCTATCATAGGTGTTTTGGGGCTTACATTGATACTTTTCTGATATGTTTGCTTAGTTATGCTGCCCCTCAACATCTAGCTGCCCTTGCACCTATCTTAGGTGAAAGGGCAGCATATTGCTTCGTCTTTACTTAGTAGATCTGATCTGTTATGGTTGTTCCTTGTTCTTCAAGGATTAGTTTGATATCCGCATGGTTAGGCCTTGCAAACGGGTTGAATGATCCAGTAGTGCGTATGGTACGGTTTGCCGATCCCAGAAGGGATGTTCCGGGAATCAACTCTGTGTTGGTTTTTAGGCCTCTTCTAGGACTAGTTTTCTGTTATCTTTCATATCTGCCAAGCTCAACTATGTGCAGGATGTTCTGGTTATGCGGTGAAAGCCCCAAACTGTCGTAGATCGATTTAACTTAGTCTTGATAAAGCAGGATCCCCATGTCATTGTAGATCCATTATGAACCATGGGTTAATCGGCTCTTTGAGCCGATTCACAGGGTAACCTGAGAGCCGATCGAGGCTCATTTAATGTTTACGTGTCTGCCATGCAGGAAACTAATTGAAGCAATCCAACACCTTCCTGACCAGGTATAGGTCAGGTGGCACGCCCTTGCAATAGCCAGGACGTGTGCCGGAGCATTGCGTGCCGTCGCCCGAGGGACCAGGGCCCACCAGCAGTCCTGGGAGCCTCCCGGCTCTCCGTGTTGCCCGTCGCTGCTCGCCGGTGGGTTTTGGCAGGCAACATGATCTAAGTGGGAAGACTGCCTGCCTTATGCAGAATTCTCATACAACAACGGTTACCAAGCCAGTTTACATATGGCTCCCTTTGAAGCCTTGTACGGAAGGAAATGTTGTACCCCTCTGAATTGGTCGGAAGTCGGAGAATGCCAAGTCTTTGGACCAGATGTTCTTCGAGAAGCCGAAGAGAAAGTGCACAAGATCCGAGAGTACCTCAAGACTGCTCAGTCAAGACAGAAGAGTTACGCCGACAAGAGACATCGAGAGATGACCTTTGAGATCGGAGATTTTGTCTACCTCAAGGTGTCACCCCTTAAAGGAATGCAGAGATTCCAGCTGAAAGGAAAGCTTGCACCCCGATATGTCGGACCCTTCAAGGTTCTCAGCCACCAAGGTGAAGTATCTTATCAACTGGAGCTACCAGAAGAAATGGCGGCTGTGCACGACGTGTTTCACATCTCACTCCTCCGGAAGTGCCTAGAAGTCCCCGAGAAGACCGAAGTGTTCAAGAACATCGATCACCGATCGGTGGATATCAACACGGACTTGATATACCGCGAAGTGCCGATTCGCATCCTGGAGGAAGCTTACAGAACCACCCACACCCGGAGTATCAAGTTTCTGAAGATACAGTGGAGTAACCATACTGAAGACGAAGCCACTTGGGAGCGGGAGGAAGATATGAAGAAAGAATACCCCGATCTCTTTAGTACCTAATTTTCTTTTAGATCTCGGGACGAGATCTTTTGTAAGGGGGAAGGGTTTGTAACATCCCAAATTTCAATAAAATAAAAGAAGAAGAATTCCAGAGATTCAAAATTCAGAGCCAACCAAAAACTTTTAAATTGCATATAGTGCCCTGCATAGGACTTGTGCATTTGAGTGATATGCCATGATGTTTGTTAATGTGTTAGTATGCTAAACCCTAAAACCCTAATGTGATCAAGTGAAGAACACTAATCAGATAAAATAAAAGAGAAAGAAATCAAATAAGAAAAACCCTAATACCCTCACATATGGTTTAGGCCATTTTTATAAATCTTGACCCTAGACCATTTTGGTCTTCACCATTAGTTGGAGTATGTTACTGAACACTTATTACAACTATTGGAACCAAAGAAACACAAATCAAATCAAAATCAAACTCAAATGGTGATCACATATGATGATGGTCAAATCTGCCAATTATATTCTGGTCACTACTTTGAGCCCTTGTATCTCAAGATTTTTAAACTAAACTTTCTCAACTCTTTGCATGTCATCCAAGAGGACATCAAGATGAACAACTTTTGTAAAGACCACCATGCCAAATTCACTTTGGATCCAATTCTATGCTCATGTAAAGTTAGGACTTTTTGTTATGTGGAACAATCTCACACTTAGCAATTTTTGCAATTCATTGAATTGGACAATTCCACCACCACCTCTCATTCTCTCTGGTCATTTACAACTCAACCAAATACCCCACTTCCAAATCTTGCAACCTTTTTACCTCATTCAAATTTGAGCAAATATTGCAAATTACAAATAGGGAAACATTCAAAACAATTTCAAATAGTGTTCTACCCCAACCCTACTGCCCCCAAACTACTCTACATGTCCCCTGGTCCCCTCTCTGCCTCACACCACCACAGAAACCCTAGGAGGGCAAGCCCTAGCTTGCATGGCATGGCCATGCCGGCCCATGCCGGCCATGCCGAGCCTCCCCTCCCTTCCTTCCTCCCCAGCACCGGCCCTGCTGCCCAAACGCGCCACCAGGCAACCCTAGACCTCCCTAGCCACGCCACTGTCGAGCTGGACGACGACCAACGCCGCACGATGCGTGCCCAAAACGCGCCAGGATGCCGCTCGCATCGCGAGTGTGCATGCCGTGGGCATCACTGGCCACGCGCCACCCCACCAGCACGCCATCGCTCTGGCCCCTCCAGCAACGAGTTGAGCACCGCCGCGCCACCTCAGACCCGCATGACACGCTCACGACCGCGACCCTGGACCGCCGCCGCCGGAGACGACGACACGATCCCACCACGGCCGCGGCAGACACGGAAGCCACGCGACCGCGTTAGGCACCGTCCAACCCCTCTGTCGCCCCCAGGAGGACCGCCTGGACGTGTAGAACACCGCCACGTCGTTGCCCAGCCCTCTAGCCCGCCGGAACCGCCGCGCGCATGTCGCCACCACCACTGCCCCGCAGCACGCAAGCTCCTCTATAAATAGGGCGTTCCCTGGACGCCATTGAGCACACCAACCCCTTCTCCTCCCATCCCTGCTTCTCCACCACCACTCCATTCACCAAATCATCGCCGGAGCAAGCTCAATCGAGCGATCGGAGCCGCGGAAGCCCTGGTGCAATCGCCGTTGATCTAGGCCTCCTCGAGCTGCGCCACTGCTACAGGCTTCTTCCCCTTCATCGACAACCTCACCTCGACCACCGCCGCCGCTCGCTGGACCACTGGTTAGCCCTCCGACCCCCTAGGCTCGCCAGAGAAGCCACGGTGATACGTCTCCAACGTATCGATTATTTCTTATGTTCCATCCTACATTATTGATGATATCTACATGTTTTATGCACATTATATGTCGTATTTACGCATTTTCTGGAACTAACCTATTAACAAGATGCCGAAGAGCCAGTTGCTATTTTCTGCTGTTTTTGGTTTCAGAAATCCTAGTAACGAAATATTCTCGGAATTGGACGAAATCAACGCCCAGGGTCCTATTTTTGCACGAAGCTTCCAGAAGACCGAAGGAGAGTCGAAGTGGGGCCACGAGGTGGCGACACCACAGGGCGGCGCGGCCCAGGCCCTGGCCGCGCCGACCTATGGTGTGGGCCCCTCGTGCCGCCTCTTGACCTGCCCTTCCGCCTACAAATAGCCTCCGTCACGAAACCCCCAGTACCGAGAGCCACGATACGGTAAACCTTCCAGAGACGCCGCCGCCGCGAATCCCATCTCGGGGGATTCAGGAGATCGCCTCCGGCACCCTGCCGGAGAGGGGATTCATCTCCCGGAGGACTCTACACCGCCATGGTCGCCTCCGGAGTGATGAGTGAGTAGTTCACCCCTGGACTATGGGTCCGTAGCAGTAGCTAGATGGTCGTCTTCTCCTAATTGTGCTTCATTGTTGGATCTTGTGAGCTGCCTAACATGATCAAGATCATCTATCTGTAATACTATATGTTGTGTTTGTCGGGATCCGATGAATAGAGAATGCTATGTTATGGTGATTATCAATCTATTGTTTATGTGTTGTTTATGATCTTGCATGCTCTCCGTTATTAGTAGAGGCTCCGGCCAAGTTTTTGCTCTTAACTCCAAGAGGGAGTATTTATGCTCGATAGTGGGTTCATGCCTTCATTGACACCTGGGACAGTGACAGAAAGTTCTAAGGTTGTGATGTGTTGTTGCCACTAGGGATAAAACATTGATTCTATGTCTAAGGATGTAGTTGTCGATTACATTACGCACCATACTTAATGCAATTGTCTGTTGCTTTGCAACTTAATACTGAATGGGGTTCGGATGATAACCTGAAGGTGGACTTTTTAGGCATAGATGCAGTTGGATGGCGGTCTATGTACTTTGTCGTAATGCCCAATTAAATCTCACTATATTTATCATATCATGTATATGCATTGTTATGCCCTTCTCTATTTGTCAATTGCCCGACTGTAATTTGTTCACCCAACATGCTTTTATCTTATGGGAGAGACACCTCTAGTGAACTGTGGACCCCGGTCCTATTCTTTACATCGCATACAATCTACTGCAATTGTTCTTTACTGTTTTCTTTGCAAACAATCATCTTCCACACAATACGGTTAATCCTTTGTTACAGCAAGCCGGTGAGATTGACAACCTCACTGTTTCGTTGGGGAAAGTACTTTGGTTGTGTTGTGCAGGTTCCACGTTGGCGCCGGAATCCCTGGTGTTGCGCCGCATCACATTTCGCCACCATCAACCTTCAACGTGCTTCTTGGCTCCTCCTGGTTCGATTAAACCTTGGTTTCTTTCTGAGGGAAAACTTGCCACTGTGCGCATCATACCTTCCTCTTGGGGTTCCCAACGGACGTGTACATCTACGCGCATCAAGCACTTTTTCTGGCGCCGTTGCCGGGGAGATCAAGACACGCTGCAAGGGGAGTCTCCACTTCTCAATCTCTTTACTTTGTTTTTGTCTTGCTTTATTTTATTTACTACTTTGTTTGCTGCACCTAAACAAAACACAAAAAAATTAGTTGCTAGTTTTACTTTATTTACTGTCTTGCTCTCTATATCAAAAACACAAAAAAAATTAGTTACTTGCATTTACTTTACTTGATTCATCATGTTTCCTTTTAATTTTACCACAAAAGACATACCGGTAGGACGTGGGTCCATAGTTGGGAGAAATAATATAGAAGAATTTTTCAATCATGTTAGTATTACTGAAGATTTTGAAGATAGACACTTGGTAGAACTTGCACCTACCTATGAAATTGCTGCTGCTGCTTTAGTTCGCATGTTGGAAACTAAATTTGTTAATCTCAATCCTATAATCCAACACATGTTTCTTACACTTGGTGATATGGAAGAAGGTGAAAAGAAAGATTTTGTTTTAGAAACTCTTCTTAGTGAATTTGGTGGTCTAGCAAGAGAGGCTAGAAAGGTTTTTGCTAAATTTAATATGCTAGGTTCTCATACTAATTTTGTTGGTCTCCTTGAAAAAATGGACATGGATAGAATAAGGTACACTAATAATATTAATGATGGTGGGGAGATCAAAGCACCAATACCATGTAAACTCCTAGCTATGAATGATGCACTAGAAAATAACTATGCTTGGCTTGTTCCTGAAAATTTGTTCGATGAGAATAGCAAGCCCAAGACTAATGAAAAGGGAGATGCTGAAACTTATGTATCCAATATACTATGCTTGGTTGAGAAAACTCGAGTTAAGGGCTCGGCTCCCCCGACTCTAAAAGGTTAGGCTACTACCAGCTTGCCTCTACGGAAGAGGTGTACTTTGTACTGTCTGGGGGTCATATAGATCGGAACCCGGAGCGAGTTGAACGAAAGCCTTACCCACAGCTACAACTACTGGCGCTTCAAAGGGCTTAGATTCTAAGGTAGGGGTGTCAGCCGTGAAAGCCTTTGGTACTTTAGTAAGGCGAGCAGCCCTTAAACAAAATCAAAGGCGCGACCATCCCCCCTTCCCCTATTTTTGCATTTCATTCTCTATTTGGCCCGCCTCATGAAAAATGATAGGCCTATTGATTCGAAGTAAGTACGAAAGGGTCGGTCAATAGCATAGCTCTTTTTTTCTTTCGAAGGAAAGGCCTTCGCATTCTTAATCTGGTAGGGCCGGACGGCTTTGTTTGCCCTAGCTTGGCGAATCCGCGCCCCTGACCGTTCTCGCGAAGTCTTTGCAACGGCTGGGAAACCAGTCTACGAAGCGAAGCCTATTGCCACGCCGACCATCAAATACGAGATTGGGCCCCTTCTCAAAGATGGAATGGCCCAGCCCAATAAAGGAGGGTTAACGTACGCGATGCCTTCCATTTGTACGAATCGCGAACATACCACGCACGACCGGACGTAGAGCCAAAATTCACTGGCAGACCGAGTCGGGCGCAGGTGCCAGATCCTGAAAGTAAAGTATCTATCAGCCTAGTGTACCAACCACGTGGTACGACGGGCACTCAAAGACCTGGCGAATGAGGGCCCACCTCACCCAAGAGCGCTTATGTCATATGGGAACTCTTGGCTGGAAACAATCCTTATGGTTTTTATATCCGGTTAGAATAATAAGAAAGAATCAAAGTCCAGGTTGGTTGGTGAGCCTAGTGATAGGAGACTATCTAGCTTGGTTCGGAGAGCACTTGTTGGGTTTAAGATTCGTTTTTTGCTAAATGTTACGGCCTAAATGCTGAACTATTGACCCTACTTGTTCGGATGGGTGTTCACCCCAAAGTGTTCCCGGACTGCATGCATACATCCGTAAGTAACTTAGTGCAACATGGCAAATTTCATTGAGAGGAATCAGCAAAGAAAAGAAATCTTCTCTTCTCCGGGTAACTGGATCGCCCCGGCAGCGTGGTTTAATGAGCGGAAAACCACAAAAAGCACAGGCTCTGTGCAGGAAATAGCGGTCCGAAAAAAACGTATACCCTATGATACAAGGAATCATTTACTTACACCACGATCTCTTTTTCTTCTTGTTATGCTTCACTTTGATTTTGATTTATTTGATGGAATCGTCCTCCGGGCAGAAACGGGGAAGAATCTCTTCTGTCGTAGAGGCCTCGTCGAGTGCTTCCGCTACGCCAGGAGATGAGGATCCTCGAAAAAAAAAAAGTTAGACGTCAAGACGCCGATGGCAAAGATGGGTTTCGGTCAGAGCCGCCCATAAATGGGGCGCAACCTGGAATACCCTCCATTTCTTTCTTAAGGAAAAGAATTCAATCTGTTCTGAGATCCTGTCGAAATCGTAAGCTGCACGAAACCCTGTTGGAATCAATTTACGAGGATCTTCACCTTGAAACGGCGAGCGCCGAAAAGCGGGTCAAAATCGCCCAGATCCTCGAAGATATCTACAGGCGCAGCCAATATTTTAGGAGTAACCAAAGGGATAAGCCCCATATCGACTTGATTGTTCAAATCTGCGATTGGGAGCGGGATCACCTACGAAAAAGAAATTCACTGGTGTAGGGAAACCGAGGCCCCCCAAACCCATCCACTATACGGTTGAGGTGAGGGGGGGAAAGAAGAGTGGGCATGTGGGCTTCTTTCACGGTGTCTTTTGTGAAGCAAAGGCATCGCGGCGTATCAACACCAGACTAGTTGCTGATTCAATAGCTGACTTCCTTTCAAATATGATATGATAACACATCAGCTCGGCACCCTTGTTTCCCAAACTAACTACTCATCTAGCTAGATCCGGATCAGAAATGGTAGGAACTAGATCAAGAAATACGAGACTTTTCCTTCACTGGAAACTCCCGAGCCCGAGTCATCACCCTAGCCCGACTCATCCATTGAAGCGAGCCAGGTGGCAAATCCATTAATATAACTTCTGGAATCCCAGCAATAGAGCTGGCAAGGTTGAAGTGAAGCTGGAATGGATCCGATCTTCAGTGTGGAAAGAGCTTCAATCCTCTGTAGCAAGGAAAACCGATCCGCTCTTGTCTTGCCTTAAATAGCTGGAAGCGAAAGCAGTTCTCGAGGAAGGAGTGCCATAGTCTTGTTCGAAAGTCAAGTCATTCTACGAGTTTGAATCGGTTGGCTTGAAAGGAATAGGTTCAGTATATTGGTCAAAAAGAAATTCTAGATGCACCGAACTTGTCTAGTTGTTGGAAAGGGATAGCTGGAATTCCCACTAGTCAACATGCAAATAGTATCCAACCAAGGGATCACCGAGAGAGAAAGAAGTCACTGCTACACTCTAGAGGTATGCGTTGCGTATGGAATCAGAAGTAGTATAGGCTTTTTCTTGCTACTAGAAAGATGGAGCCCGGTGGTCAGCGAATAGGGGTCTAGACCTAAGTAAGTATGTATGAGGGGACAGGCAAGTCACCAGCTAGCGGAGCAGCACGAATAGCTAGTCAAGAAGGCAGAGCTCTTATTTGATTCGATTCAGGCAACCTTGGCACCTTTGCAAGCTCTTCGCAACAGGTTCCAGGGAGGAATGGATACGAGTAGCAACATCGGGAGATGGAAGCTGACAGACCTCGTAATTGAAGCGGCACCAAGCTGATGAAGAACAAGGCGTGGGAATGCTATGCAAATTTCCAACCAACGGCGCCAATCGATAGAAGTTTCCTTGGCATGGGAGGAACTACTAGACTCTATCCCCTAATGGTGAGAAGCAAGGTCAAGAAGTAGGAAGGTGCTGGAACCGGATCAGAACTTCCCTTCCCTTGAGCTTTCGAATTCCCGGCACTCTTTACCATTCCTAGTGGCTGCTGCTTCTGCTTCTTCACATGCACTATAGCTTTGTCTTCTCTAGAAGCCATTTCTTCCCCTGGTTGATAGTAGGACCCATAGTGCCATTGTCAAGTGGACGGATATCTTGTCTTTGGCACTCAGAATTTGAGTATAGGATGAATGGAAGGTCCTTTTGGAGGACAGAGTCGTCTAGCTTTTCTTCCTCGAAGCTCAATCACGTATCACCGATCAGCCTATTCGAGAGGAGGGAGCTGCTTGCCTTGGATCAAGGATGGCTTATGGTACGTTGGAATATATAGCTCAGTTGCTTACTTTCAAGCTTTAGATAGCTCTGTTTGTTACAAGCAACGAAGTGCCAGATATAGCGGCATGTTTCACACTGCTAGCGCCCTTGCCCTTGTCTTGTTAGAAGAGATAGAGTAGGCCAATCTGCCCTAGGTTTCTTTTAGGTTGAATTAGAGAACCAGCTCTACTACCAACAAAGTAAGTTATTCCTCTCTCTTGCTTCTAGTATCTCCAGAGGCTCCAGAGGATGGAATTCTTCATTCCCGCTAAGGAACTGCTATTGTACCCTAGCCAGGTAAAGGGGCCTTGGGTCCTCGCCCGATGCGGTGAAAGGCGGGTTGGGTTAGTTGAAAAAGAGAACTGCCATCTTCTATTTCACGATACCAGCAAGTCCGTCTTCTCGGCGTGACGGCTGAATGGACGCATTCCATTGAATATATTTTATTGAAACTTTGGAATGATGATGCATTCCATTGAATGAATGTTGAAGGTGAATATGACCAAGAGAAGATAGTGATTTTTGATTAACAACTGATATTGGTTTGGATGCGATACCTTTCCAATTCTTGAGTACCCCCACAATACCTGATTATGGGTAAGGGCGTAACTAGAAATTTATGTATCTTAGTATGGGTTCCCTCTAAACACACATCATAGGGGTTATGCCGAGGCTGCCTCCGTTGTTGAGAAATGATGTGAATTGAGGTGAATTGTACGGCCAAGCCCTGTGCAGTTCCCAGGTTGACAGTTGGTTTTCACTGGGAGGCCAAGCTCATGGGGAGAGGTGCTCATACTAGGGTTTGTAAATGAAAGGTTATGGTTGATGATCCGCGTAATGTTGTGGCACAAGTGTGCAACCTCTGCAGAGTGTAAACCTATTCGAATAGTCGTGTCCACGGTTACGGACGGTTGGAAAGGCCATACAGTTTCCAGTGTTAGATTCTTGAAAGTGTTGATAAAATGAAGGGTGAAATGGTGATTTGTTTTGAATCACAACAGAGTTGTGGGAATGACACTAATGTTCCCACTTGAGCTAGTTAGCACCTGCATAAGTCTTTATCAAATACTTGTGAACAAAAATTGGCTTTATGCAAATAAACTAGAGCTTAGCACCCCTTACTAGAATTGCTAGCACTTACACTAGTATTAGTTTGCGAGTACTTAAAGTACTCACGGCTTTGTCCCTGGCTATTCAAATGGCCAGAGTATGAAGATGAACAGAACTACCAAGGAGATGACCAGCAGGACGCCTACGACAACTAGGAGTCTTCTGATGTCAAGCGTTGGCCTGTGGACTAGAGAGTCCATTTATCTTTACGCTTCCGCTATGAACTTGTGTTTGTTCGTTGATCAATAGATCAACTATTTGTGTAATATGGATCATGTGATTCAAGTTGTAAGACAATATGTTTTGTAATGAATGATGACTGTGATACTTAACTATTATGCCTCGCAACAACAATATTCCTGGGATTGCGATGAATGACATAATAGGCATCTGGACTTAAAAATCCGGGTGTTGACAGCAGAATATCCAATAGAGCTCAAAAAGTAATTTCGCGACAAGTCTTTATGGCAGA
Organism: Lolium perenne; assembly: GCF_019359855.2. Taxonomy (NCBI): domain Eukaryota; kingdom Viridiplantae; phylum Streptophyta; class Magnoliopsida; order Poales; family Poaceae; genus Lolium; species Lolium perenne. Next base: position 107,455,528 of record NC_067248.2, read on the forward strand.
AAAGATGCCCCCACCAACAATTGAGTACCTGAATCGGTCGGGACAGGACATCAGCTTCACCATAGCGGACCACCCGCAGCAAGTTCCTCGACCAGGGCAATCAGCTTTGATTTTGCCGGCGGTAATTGCAGGATTCAACGTCTCACGGGTTTTATAGATGGACGCAGCAGCTTAAACCTCATGTATGCAAATACATTGAGGAAGATGAACATATCCTTGGCGAATTTAACACCAACCGACACACGGTTCCATGGTATCACACCTGATAAACCAAGTTACCCATTGGGAAAGATCAATCTCGACGTTCAGTTCGGAACCCGAGAAAATTACAGAAGAGAGAAGATGGAATTTGAAGTTGTGGATTTTCCGTCACAGTATCATGCGTTGTTAGGACGACCCGCGTATGCCAGATTTATGGCGGTACCACACTATACATACTTGTTGTGGAGGCTCCCTGGACCTAACCGCCCAATTACAGTAAAAGGCAGTTTCACGCTAGCAGATAAGTGCGACAAGGATTTTCATCGGCTGTCAGAAACTTTCGGGATGCAAGTAGAATATCTGGCGTCAAAGCTAACAACTGATTACGACGTATTGCCAGATGGAGGGAGGCCGCTAAAGGAACCAACCTTTGACACCACTAAATATTCGAAGGAAGTACAGATCCACCCGACAGATCACAAGAAGACGACAGCCATTGCAACAAACACGGATCTCGCATAGGAAAGCGCGCTCGTCGAGTTCCTCCGTGAGCGCTGGGAAATCTTCGCATGGTGTCCAGCAGACATGCCAGGAGTACCCAGGGAACTTGCCGAGCACCCCCTTAATTTGGATCCATTGGCCAGGCCAATCAAACAACCTTTGCGGCGTTTTTCGGAACCAAACCGCAAAGCTATGCTGTCGGAAATTAATAGACTCAGAGAAGCTGGATTTATCAAAGAGATACATACAGAGGCCACGTGGGTAGCTAACCCAATGTTGGTCCCAAAGAAAAACACAGAGGTCCTTCACATGTGCGTCGGCTTCACGTGTCTCAATAAACATTGTCCAAAGGATCACTTCCCCCTCCCAAGGATCGATCAAATTATCGACTCCACGGCAGGCTGTGAACGTCTTTCCTTCCTGGACGCATATTCTGGTTACAACCAGATCCGATTAAAAGAAGAAGATGAGGTCAAAATAGCCTTTATAACACCCTATGGCGTGTTCTGCTATAGAACAATGCCCTTCGGGTTGAAAAACGCGGGAGCAACATATCAGCGGATGATGCAGAAATGCCTTGCCACCCAAATTGGCAAGAACGTTCAAGTGTACATTGACGATGTCGTCATAACAACAAAGAAAGGGTCAACTTTGATCGATGATCTCAAAGAAACTTTTGACAACCTCGACAAATTCTGCCTCAAGCTGAACCCGACGAAGTGCTCTTTCGGCGTTCCTATGGGAGAACTTCTCGGGTTTCTGGTGTCAGCAAGAGGAATCGAGGCTAACCGGAGAAAATCGAAGCTATCGTAACGATGCGGAAGCCAACAATGTTAAAAGAAATACAACAGCTAACTGGGCGAGTCGCAGCTTTAAGCAGATTTGTCGCCAGGCTAGGAGAAAAGGCGTTGCCGTTTTACGCCTTGATCAAGCAGGGAGAAAAGTTCGAGTGGAATGAAGAAGCGGACAAGGCGTTTGAGGACCTCAAGCGCACAATCTCGATACCACCAATATTGGTGGCGCCCAAGGAAAAGGAACTTCTTCTGTTATATATCGCGGCCACACCTCAGGTGGTCAGCACAGTACTTGTGGTTGAGCAAGAAGAAGAAGGTAAACTCCATGGAGTCCAGCGGCCGGTATACTTCATTATCGAAGTTTTATCGCCTTCAAAACAGTGGTACCCGCACTACCAAAAGTTAGCATATGGAGTATTCACAACCGCAAGAAAACTGCGACACTATTTCTCGGCACATCCGATAATAGTAGTCAACGAGGCGCCCTTGTCCAATATATTAAACAACCTGGAAGCTACGGGTCGTGTCTTCCTTTGGGGAATAGAGCTTTCCCCTCGGGACATCACGTATGAAAAAAGAAAAGCAATAGAGTCGCAGATTTTACCAGACTTCGTCGCAGATTGGATGGAGTTGCAAAATACGGGACCCCCAGATTTGTCGAGAACCTAGACTATGAACTTTGACGGGTCCAAAAGGTTAGAAGGAGCTGGAGCCGGCGTGATATTAGTATCGCCTCAAGGAGATAAGCTGAAATATGTACTACAGATGACATTCCCTGACGCGTCTAACAACGAGGCAGAATATGAAGCACTGATACATGGGATGAAGATGGCAAAAGCCTGTGGTGCAACCCGATTAAAAATATTCGGCGACTCCCAATTGGTGGCTCAACAGGTGATGAACCAATGCGATGCAGTCAATGACAGTATGATAGCGTACAATGAGGTATACAATGAACTCGAGAAGCTCTTTGATGGATGTGAAGTGAATCATATCAGTAGACTCAGTAATGCTAAAGTCGATATTCTGGCAAACATCGGGTTGCAGTGTTTAGCAATACCCCCCAGCGTATTTTGGGAGGAGATAAGTGAAAGGTCGACTAAGGCAAAGAAACAGTCAAAGAAAAAGGAGAAGGTCGAGAAAGGCTCGGGGGCTCCAGCAACATCAGAAGCAAGCACATCGGGAGATGAAGAAGAACCACATGGGGTGAAGGTGGTGCAAGTTCCTTGGATGCAGGTTTACATCGCATATATCTTAAGGAAAGAAATACCGAAGATCCAGTAGAAGCCATGCGACTTATTCGACGGTCCAAGGCCTTCACTGTGGTTAAGGGCGAGTTGTATAAGCGAAGTATATCGGCAGTATTGCAGCGATGCGTTACGCCAGAAGAAGGACGAGTACTCTTAAAAGACGTACACGAGGGAGTGTGTGGACACCACGCAAGCAGTCGATCTATAGCAGCTAAGGTTTTCAGAGCAGGGTTCTACTGGCTAACAGCAATCGAAGATGCAAAGGACATAGTGCGTACTTGTGATGCATGCCAAAGGTTTGCCGCCAAACCTCATTCTCCGGCAGCAGAGCTGATGCCAATAACATTGTCATGGCCCTTTGCTCAATGGGGTCTTGATATGTGATACGTCTCCAACGTATCGATAATTTCTTATGTTCCATGCTACTTTATTGATGATACCTACATGTTTTATGCACATTATATGTCATATTTATGCATTTTCATGAACTAACCTATTAACAAGATGCCGAAGAGCCAGTTGCTGTTTTCTGCTGTTTTTGGTTTCAGAAATCCTAGTAAGGAAATATTCTCGGAATTGGACGAAATCAACGCCCAGGGTCCTATTTTTGCACGGAGCTTCCAGAAGACCGAAGAGATAACGAAGTGGGGCGACGAGGCGCCGCCACCATAGGGCCGCGCGGCCAGAGGGGGGCCCGCGCCGCCCTATGGTGTGGGCCCCTCGTCAGCCCCCCTGACCTACCCTTTCGCCTACTTAAAGCCTCCGTCGCGAAACCCCCAAGCATCGAGAGCCACGATACGGAAAACCTTCCAGAGACGCCGCCGCCGCGAATCCCATCTCGGGGGATTCAGGAGATCGCCTCTGGCACCCTGCCGGAGAGGGGATTCATCTCCCGGAGGACTCTTCATCGCCATGATCGCCTCCGGAGTGATGAGTGAGTAGTTCACCCCTGGACTATGGGTCCATAGCAGTAGCTAGATGGTCGTCTTCTCCTAATTGTGCTTCATTGTTGGATCTTGTGAGCTGCCTAACATGATCAAGATCATCTATCTGTAATACTATATGTTGTGTTTGTCGGGATCCGATGGATAGAGAATACTATGTTATGGTGATTATCAATCTATTGTTTATGTGTTGTTTATGATCTTGCATGCTCTCCGTTATTAGTAGAGGCTCTGGCCAAGTTTGTACTCTTAACTCCAAGAGGGAGTATTTATGCTCGATAGTGGGTTCATGCCTTCATTGACACTGGGACAGTGATGAAAGTTCTAAGGTTGTGATGTGCTGTTGCCACTAGGGATAAAACATTGATTCTATGTCTAAGGATGTAGTTGTCGATTACATTACGCACCATACTTAATGCAATTGTCTGTTGCTTAGCAACTTAATACTGAATGGGGTTCGGATGATAACCTGAAGGTGGACTTTTTAGGCATAGATGCAGTTGGATGGCGGTCTATGTACTTTGTCGTAATGCCCGGATTAAATCTCACTATATTTATCATATCATGTATATGCATTGTTATGCCCTTCTCTATTTGTCAATTGCCCGACTGTAATTTGTTCACCCAACATGCTTTTATCTTATGGGAGAGACACCTCTAGTGAACTGTGGACCCCGGTCCTATTCTTTACATAGCATACAATCTACTGCAATTGTGTTTTACTATTTTCTTGCAAACAATCATCTTCCACTCGATACGCTTAATCCTTTGTTACAGCAAGCCGGTGAGATTGACAACCTCACTGTTTCGTTGGGACAAAGTACTTTGGTTTTGTTGTGCAGATTCCACGTTGGCGCCGGAATCCCTGTTGTTGCGCCGCATCACATTTCGCCACCATCAACCTTCAACGTGCTTCTTGGCTCCTACTGGTTCGATTAAACCTTGGTTTCATACTGAGGGAAACTTGCTTCTATACGCATCATACCTTCCACTTGGGGTTCCCAACGGACGTGTGCATCTACACGTATCAAGCTAAATTTTTGGCGCCGTTGCCGGGGAGATCAAGACACGCTGCAAGGGGAGTCTCCACTTCTCAATCTCTTTACTTTGTTTTTGTCTTGCTTTATTTTATTTACTACTTTGTTTGCTGCACCTAAACAAAACACACAAAAAATTAGTTGCTAGTTTTACTTTATTTACTGTCTTGCTCTCTATATCAAAAACACAAAAAAATTAGTTACTTGTCTTTATTTTATTTGCCTAGTTTACTTTATTGCTGTTATCATGAGTAATCCTGAAGTTGAAGTTCGTTCTTTTAAGCAACAAGGTGGAGAAAGTTTTAAATATGCTTGGTATAGAATTAGTAATGCTCATCATAGGTGCATTAAGAAACACTCCACCACTATCCTTCTTAGGAACTTTTATGTTGGTCTATCTAGTTGGAATAGGTATGTTCTTGATACTCTTTCGGGAGGCAATTTCCTAGGTACTCCCTCTTTAGAAGCTAGTTGCATCATTGAGAGTCTAGTTGGAATACCACCTGTTAATGAAGTTAAAATTGAAATCTCTCTTGAAGATGTTATGAAAAAATTGGAAACCATAGAGAAAAAAATTTCAAGTGTTGAAACTAAATTGGAAATGTTATTTGATAAAACTTATGAACTTGATAAATCCTTAGGAGGAATTGATGAAAGAATTAGTGTCCTAGGAACTTGTGTTGTCCATGATAATCAAACCAATAGGATTGATGAACTTGAAAAAGCTATGGGAACCTTGGGTTCAACCTTTTCTTCTCTCAAGTATAATGAGAAAGCTTATGTGGGTAAAGAGCAAAAATTCATGTACGCCTCTAAAGTGCCTAAACAAAAGAATTATTATAGGCCTAAAATTTCTAAAACCCCTAGCACCACCATAGAGAATTTAGATAATGGAGCACCTAAAGTACCCTCTGCAACAAGTTGTGTTTGCATGAAAAATAATAATGTTGATGCTTCTACTCTCGATGTTACTTGATTTGCACTTTCTGCGCCTAGCTGAAAGGCGTTAAAGAAAAGCGCTTATGGGAGACAACCCATGTTTTTACTACAGTACTTTGTTTTATATTTGAGTCTTGGAAGTTGTTTACTACTGTAGCAACCTCTCCTTATCATGTTTTTGTGCCAAGTAAAGTTTCTATGTCAAAGTTGATGTTATATTTGGGATCGCTGCGCAGAAACAGCATTGCTGTCTGTCACGAATCTGGGCACAGGTCTCTGTAGAAAATTCGAAAAAATCTGCCAATATACGAGCGTGATCCTCAGATATGTACGGAACTTTCATTAGTTTTGAGTTTTTCCATTTGAGCAAGTCTGGTGCCATCTTTAAATTCGTCTTTACGGACTGTTCTGTTTTTGACAGATTCTGCCTTTTATTTCGCATTGCCTCTTTTGCTATGTTGGATTCATTTCTTTGATCCATTAATGTCCAGTAGCTTTATGCAATGTCCAGAAGTGTAAAGAATGTTTGTGTCACCTCTGAATGTGTGAATTATTAATTGTGCACTAACCCTCTAATGAGTTTGCTTGAAGTTTGGTGTGAAGGAAGTTTTCAAGGGTCAAGAGAGGAGTATGATATACTATGATCAAGAGGAGTGAAAGCTCTAAGCTTGGGGATGCCCCCGTGGTTCACCCCTGCATATTTTAAGAAGACTCAAGCGTCTAAGCTTGGGGATGCCCAAGGCATCCCCTTCTTCATCGACAACATCATCAGGTTCCTCCCCTGAAACTATATTTTTATTCAGTCACATCTTGTGTTCTTTACTTGGAGCGTCGGTTTGTTTTTGTTTTTGTTTTTGTTTGAATAAGATGGATCCTAGCATTCACTTTGTGGGAGAGAGACACGTTCCGCTGTTGCATATGGACAAATATGTCCTTAGGCTTTACTCATAATGTTCAAGGCGAAGTTTCTTCTTCGTTAAATTGTTATATGGTTGGAATTGGAAAATGCTACATGTAGTAATTCTAAAATGTCTTGGATAATGTGATACTTGGCAATTGTTGTGCTCATGTTTAAGCTCTTGCATAATATGCTTTGCACCCATTAATGAAGAAATACATAGAGCTTGCTAAAATTTGATTTGCATATTTGGTCTCTCTAAGGTCTAGATAATATCTAGTATTGAGTTTTGAACAACAAGGAAGACGGTGTAGAGTCTTATAATGTTTACAATATGTCTTTTATGTGAGTTTTGCTGCACCGGTTCATCCTTGAGTTTGCTTCAAATAACCTTGCTAGCCTAAACCTTGTATCGAGAGGGAATACTTCTCATGCATCCAAAATCCTTGAGCCAACTACTATGCCATTTGTGTCCACCATACCTACCTACTACATGGTATTTCTCCGCCATTCCAAAGTAAATTGCTTGAGTGCTACCTTTAAAATTCCATCATTCACCTTTGCAATATATAGCTCATGGGACAAAATAGCCTTAAAAACTATCGTAGTATTGAATATGTACTTATGCACTTTATCTTTTATTAAGTTGCTTGTTGTGCGATAACCATGCTTCTGGGGAACGCCATCAACTATTGTTGAATATCATGTGAGTTGCTATGCATGTCCGTCTTGTCTAAAGGATCTATCACCTTAGTGGTTGGAGCATGCAAATTGTTAGAGAAGAACATTGGGCTGCTAACTAAAGCCATGAATCATGGTTAAAGTTTCAGTTTTGGACATATATCCTCAATCTCATATGAGAATAATAATTGTTGCTACATGCTTATGCATTTAAGAGGAGTCCATTATCTATTGTCCATGTTGTCCCGGTATGGATGTCTAAGTTGAGAATAATCAAAAGCGAGAAATCCAAAATGCGAGCTTTCTCCTTAGACCTTTGTACAGGCGGCATGGAGGTACCCCTTTGTGACACTTGGTTGAAACATGGCATGCGAAGATCCGGTAGTCCAAGCTAAGTAGGACGAGGTGCGGGCACTATTAGTATACTATGCATGAGGCTTGCAACTTGTAAGAAATAATTTACATAACTCATATGCTTTATTACTACCGTTGACAAAATTGTTTCATGTTTTCAAAATAAAAGCTCTAGCACAAATACAGCAATCGATGCTTTCCTCTTTGAAGGACCTTTCTTTTACTTTTATTGTTGAGTCAGTTCACCTATCTCCCTCCACCTCAAGAAGCAAACACTTGTGTGAACTGTGCATTGATTCCTACATACTTGCATATTGCACTTGTTATATTACTTTATGTTGACAATATCCATGAGATATACATGTTATAAGTTGAAAGCAACCGCTGAAACTTAATCTTCCTTTGTGTTGCTTCAATACCTTTACTTTGATTTATTGCTTTATGAGTTAACTCTTATGCAAGACTTATTGATGCTTGTCTTGAAGTACTATTCATGAAAAGTCTTTGCTTTATGATTCACTTGTTTACTCATGTCATTACCATTGTTTTGATCGCTGCATTCATTACATATGTTTACAAATAGTATGATCAAGATTATGATGGCATGTCACTTCAGAAATTATCTTTGTTATCGTTTTACCTGCTCGGGACGAGCAGAACTAAGCTTGGGGATGCTGATACGTCTCCAACGTATCGATAATTTCTTATGTTCCATGCTACTTTATTGATGATACCTACATGTTTTATGCACATTATATGTCATATTTATGCATTTTCTGGAACTAACCTATTAACAAGATGCCGAAGAGCCAGTTGCTGTTTTCTGCTGTTTTTGGTTTCAGAAATCCTAGTAAGGAAATATTCTCGGAATTGGACGAAATCAACGCCCAGGGTCCTATTTTTGCACGGAGCTTCCAGAAGACCGAAGAGATAACGAAGTGGGGCGACGAGGCGCCGCCACCATAGGGCCGCGCGGCCAGAGGGGGGCTCGCGCCGCCCTATGGTGTGGGCCCCTCGTCAGCCCCCCTGACCTACCCTTTCGCCTACTTAAAGCCTCCGTCGCGAAACCCCCAGTACCGAGAGCCACGATACGGAAAACCTTCCAGAGACGCCGCCGCCGCGAATCCCATCTCGGGGGATTCAGGAGATCGCCTCCGGCACCCTGCCGGAGAGGGGATTCATCTCCCGGAGGACTCTTCATCGCCATGATCGCCTCCGGAGTGATGAGTGAGTAGTTCACCCCTGGACTATGGGTCCATAGCAGTAGCTAGATGGTCGTCTTCTCCTAATTGTGCTTCATTGTTGGATCTTGTGAGCTGCCTAACATGATCAAGATCATCTATCTGTAATACTATATGTTGTGTTTGTCGGGATCCGATGGATAGAGAATACTATGTTATGGTGATTATCAATCTATTGTTTATGTGTTGTTTATGATCTTGCATGCTCTCCATTATTAGTAGAGGCTCTGGCCAAGTTTGTACTCTTAACTCCAAGAGGGAGTATTTATGCTCGATAGTGGGTTCATGCCTTCATTGACACCTGGGACAGGATGTAAAGTTCTAAGGTTGTGATGTGCTGTTGCCACTAGGGATAAAACATTGATTCTATGTCTAAGGATGTAGTTGTCGATTACATTACGCACCATACTTAATGCAATTGTCTGTTGCTTAGCAACTTAATACTGAATGGGGTTCGGATGATAACCTGAAGGTGGACTTTTTAGGCATAGATGCAGTTGGATGGCGGTCTATGTACTTTGTTGTAATGCCCGGATTAAATCTCACTATATTTATCATATCATGTATATGCATTGTTATGCCCTTCTCTATTTGTCAATTGCCCGACTGTAATTTGTTCACCCAACATGCTTTTATCTTATGGGAGAGACACCTCTAGTGAACTGTGGACCCCGGTCCTATTCTTTACATAGCATACAATCTCTCGCAATTGTGTTTTACTATTTTCTTGCAAACAATCATCTTCCACTCGATACGCTTAATCCTTTGTTACAGCAAGCCGGTGAGATTGACAACCTCACTGTTTCGTTGGGGCAAAGTACTTTGGTTTTGTTGTGCAGATTCCACGTTGGGGCCGGAATCCCTGTTGTTGCGCCGCATCACATTTCGCCACCATCAACCTTCAACGTGCTTCTTGGCTCCTACTGGTTCGATTAAACCTTGGTTTCATACTGAGGGAAACTTGCTTCTATACGCATCATACCTTCCACTTGGGGTTCCCAACGGACGTGTGCATCTACGCGTATCAATATGGTACAGAAGTTGCATAAGGCATGGCCAGGAGGATACGAGTATATGCTCGTAGCTGTCAACAAGTTTACTAAGTGGATTAAGGCAAAGCCGATAAACTCGCCAGACGTAGCATCAGCGGTCAAGTTCATCAAAAGTATCGTTTTTCGATTTGGAGTTCTTCATAGCATCGTCACAGACAATGGCAGCAACTTCACCTCCAAGGAATTCAAGGCGTATTGCGCAGAGGTAGGCATCAAATTACAATTTGCCTCAGTTGCGCACCCGCAAACCAATGGTCAAGTCGAGAAAGCAAACGGCATCATCTGCAACGGCATCAAGAAGCGCCTGCTAACACCATTGGAAAAAGTTCGACACACATGGCCAGAGGAGCTGCCTAGCATACTATGGAGTATACGAACGACACCCAATACAGCGACACAAGAAACTCCGTTCTTTCTGGTTCATGGAGCTGAGGCAGTGCTCCCGATAGAGATAGAACACAATTCCCCGAGAGTAGCGGAGTTTGATGAAGAAACCTCGAGAAAGGCACTGGAAGATGACGTTGATGCACTCGACGAAGCTCGAGACGAGGTATTGTCAAGGGTCACCAAGTACCAGCAAGATATGAAAAATTACCACAGTCGACGATTGCAACCAAGGTCTTTCCAAGTGGGCGACCTAGTCCTTCGACTTACGCAAGATAGTCATGAGAGATTCGAGTCGCCATGGATAGGCCCGTACATCATCACCGAAGTAATTGAAGGAGGAGCATACAGGATAAAGGACAAGAAGACAGGGATTGCCGAGCCAAATCCCTGGAACGTGGCACAGCTTAGGCGTTTTTACGCTTAAGCCGAAATATATATGTAAACATAGAATGTACTGAAACGCCCGCGAGTTTTCAGACGCACTATTTCCTTTCAGGGCACCGAGTGGGGCTGGAAGATTTTTAATGAGGCGGACTCGCGGTGCTGCAATATAGTAAAGATATTGGTGATATACATCTTTTTCTTCGACACGCTCGGGGGCTTATCACCCGAAAAATTCTATACATATAGAAATTCGTACAATATACAAACTCGCAAGATATTTGCCTTGGTTTAAACACCTCGCAAAGCAATAAATATAAATACAATACACCGAAAACTTTCGGAAGCTCAAAGAAACAGGAAGTAAATGAACAGCTTTAAAAATACAGAGTTTTCGCAATATACAAGATTTCCTCTCAGGAAAAGGCGTGACAGCAGAGATAAGCTTTCACTCCATCCCCATAATGTCGTCTATGTTTATTCTTTCGCCTTCTGCAGATGCACCCATAAAATCAGCATAATGGCCGTTCATGAAGAAGTCAGCGTCCATCCGAAGGAGATCATCAATCATTTCCTCGGCTACTGGTGTAACCCTGTCATTGATTTTTTCAACACTCCTCCGTCGTTTCTTCAATTTAGCATGACAAGTTTCAACAACACTGGTCATCTCCAATTTCGGATGGCAGATCTGTAGCATGATCATGGAAAATCTAGCACCAGCTATTAATTGGGCTTTCACAAACCCATGTATTTGATGCGGGCTTTTGAATTTATTCATCAATTCAGGAAGTGTTTTGGGCTGGATATTTCGAGCAAACATGGCATTATAAACCATGGCCAATGTTTTGGTGCAGAACTGAAGATATTCCCAAACCTGGCCCGCGCGGTCTTGAAATCTGGCAATTCGTCGGGTTCGATCTGGGGAAGACCAAAAATCGGAATCTTTTCTAAAGCCAGTTTAATAAGAAGAGCTGACCTCGCATCAACCCGTTGATCTTCAGCAGCAGCATCTAGAAAGAAACCTGGTGAAGGAGAAGAATACAATGAGAAACCGAGAGCAAGAGATTGTATGGGAAAAAATAATGAAACTCGGGAAGCATACCTGCCATATCCAAACTTGCGTCAGTTATTAAGTCAAGCATATAATCTTCTCGAGAAGTGGCCATTGCAGCTTCGGCAACCACAGTGTCTCTTAATGATAAAGCTTCTTTGGCGTATTGAAGAGCTACTTTTTCTTGCTCAGACGACTTGCGAAATCGATCCATGATGATAATAGCCTGTCTCTTCATCGACTGAAGTTGCTGACGAAGATCATTTAGTTCTTGCGACATGTTAGCATTTGAAGAATCTTCAGTAAAATCATCGACTGACATTTTCCTCGAGTAGGAAGCAGCAGGAAAGGCATCCGAGGAACCAGGTACCGCGGTATAGTTGTCAGAAACCAACTGGAAAGAAAATCTCGACATCAATCATTTAGCAAAATAGACTTCCATTAATTGTCAAGATATCTACATGGTCATTACAAAAGATTGGCTCCTAGTGAACCAATGGTACGCTGTCGCAAGATACTACTACATCGACAGCACCAAAAGAGAAAGAAAAAGAAAAAGACAGAGACAAGATGGTCTACTTGACCTCTGTCTTGGAAGTGCTGGCAGAACCAACAGCCTTTGGATTGAAGAAGTCGATAATCTTCTTCGAGTGGGCTTTGGCGTCCTTCACAAGCGCTTTCCACTTGTCCTTGCCAACTTTAAGGGAGTCTCCAACTTTGGCCCAGTCGACTTTTTGGCCACTGTTGGCAACCAGAGCAATAGTTCCCTCAACGCCGATCTTCAAGTTTTCGCATCGAAAAGCTAGTGCAAGGTCTTCATTCGGGAGGAAGCGCTTGACAAGGGCAGAGAACATCTTTGGCTGGGTCTCCTTGGGGAAGAAGTGAGGGAAAGTCGCGAAAAGGCGGCCCTAGATTCGTCGAGGTTGGTGTGCGCCACGTCGCCCTGCAGTTCCAGGATGGAAAGAGCGTCGAGTAGATGATCATTTTTTTGGTTCCAGCAGCTCAACCTCTCCTCGTTCCTCCCTGCTTCAGCAAAATACATGGTCATGGTTAGCCAGGAAGATAAAACACGGAGAGCTTTCAAGTAAAAGAAGTAACTTACGGAATAAGCACCGGCTTTGAGCTTCATTATGATCTACAAGGCCTTTTTCTCGAGCAATTTGCTCGGTAATATTGTCGCTCAATGAAGTTTCTGCCTTGTGAAGGCGTTGGCGAAGTTCTTCAATGGAAGCAGCTTCAGTTTGAGCTTTCTCGAGAGCTTCTTCAGTAAGCTTTAGCTTGGCTTCGAGAGCCTCAGTGCGTTCTTTGGCTTGCTGAAGAGAGACTGGGGAACAGTACAGATGTGAAGTTTTATTTGACAAGGGTCAAAAGGGAAAAAGCATGTTACGTCAAATAAGTTATTCGGGAGGTACCTTTCAAGGTGTTGGCCTCGTCGCGGAACCCAATAGCTTGGGAACCAAGGCGGATGAACCGATCCATTATAGGCTGTCGAAACATAAGTAAAGCAAAAAAAATCAGGTAAAATATAGTCGAAGACAAAAACAACAATAAGATCGGGACAAACAAGGAAAAGCTTGACAAGAAGCAGAAACACTAGAGTACAAGAGATACTTACATCATTCACCAAGGAAGTCGAGGAACTCCCCAAAAGAAGCGCCTGCTCATCGCCAGCCCCGACCTTTTGTCTTTTCGGAGAAGGTGCTCGGGGGCTGGGCGGAGGAGTCGACGTATCTACAATTTGTTGGGGAGGAGGTGAAGAATCTGCGGTAGCCAGATTTTCTTCGGAAAGGAGTACGGTATTGGACGTGCTCGTTGGATCCGTGCCAGTAACTGCGAGTTCCTCTTCTTCATCCTTTTCGCCACTACCAATAAAGGAGAGTAAATATAACACAGTAAACGAAGGTTATATTGAAAGATAGCACCAAGGAAACTTACGAGCTTACTGAGCCCGCGTCGCCGTAAGGGTCGAAGGCGTCCACATCTTCGGGAGATGTTTCTTTGGCAGCGGTTTCAGCAGGCTTGGAGGCGCCAGAATCTTCGATTTCACTCCTCTTCCTTTTGTTTTTGGGAGAAACAAGGGGAGGAGGAGAGTGCACGGAGTCAGAAGCATCTAATTCCGTGACTTTGTCAGAAGAAGCCGCGGATTTGTGAGATCCTGCGACTTCAGTTTCAGGGGGAATGGATTCTTGCGACTCATCATTAATGATGGTTCGCTCGTCCACTTCTCCACCTTCAGGAAGGGGAGGAAGAGAAGAAAGGATTTGGTGGTTCTGTCGAAAAATGAGCAAGTAAATACAAAAAGTGATAAGGAAACAAGATAGCAGTCGACAAACTCAAATATAACCCGATGAAAGGACACTTACTTCGGGATGGGCGTGGCTGGCACTATATGGCTCCACGCGGCACGAGGTAGGAACCTCATCCTTCTTGCCCAGCGAGGAGAAACGTCGAATAAGCTTCTCCAAATCTTTCGTGGAAAGATCCTCGGATTGGCGTTCAACATCTTCTGCGCCAGCGTACACCCAAAGGGGGTTTTTGCGAGCCTGAAGAGGCTGCACCCGGATTTTCGGGAAATAGGCAGTAATTTGGACACCCGAAAGTTCTTTGCCATGTGACATAGGCATCCCCAATGGGCCTGCCGAAGATGGTACCCAGGGTTTACTGAAGGCCCACAAGTCGAAGAATATGAAGTTCGGAAGCCCAGTTAATGTCAAGGAAGGTTAGAGTTGTATTAGGAAATATAGAGACTTGTAATTTTACGGGACGGGTTAGAAACCCTCCCGGACTCTGTAATTGGTGTATTGTGAGTCCCTCGGCTCCGCCTCCTATATAAAGGGGAGTCGAGGGACAAAGGGAGGATCGAATCCATTGTCAACATAACCCTAGTTTTATAATCGTCGAGTACTTTTCGGCTGAAACCTTCGAGATCTACTTGCCCTCTACTTCCAACAAAACCCTAGTCTACAATACGTAGGCATTAATAAGTTAATACCTTGTCAATTGGCGCCGTCTGTGGGAACTAGAGGAGACAAGGAGCTGATCTCGATGGCAGGTTGAAGATCGTCGACTTCGTCGGTAGCAAGCAACGCGATCGATCGAGGTAAACATGTCGAAACTGATCTGGTCGATTTTGTTCCTCACCCGCCCTCCCTTCTGGATGCATATGCATATCTGGAGGAGCCTATCGAGGTGATGTTCGGTCAATTCCGATTCTGCATCGAGAAAGAAGGATCGTATCGTCTCGAAGTTCCGATCTCGTCGGGATTATCAGCGGTCGATTCCGACTTTTCATCAAGTGATGAGGAGATTTCGTCGCCACGCTTCATCAACACCATGGCAAGCGAAAAGCTCGTCAAGATCTTCAGCGACATGTCCTTCGAGTCGTCTACGGACTCTGATATAAGCAGCGACTCAGACAACGTCGACAGCTTCAATTTCATCGACAGATCTGTTGTTATTGGAAAGGTCTTCACCAATCTATACGATGGTGTCACCAATCCTGACAAAAATAAAAATTCAAAATATCATCAGATCTACGCAATCGAGGAAACAAACCGAGCAGAGCCGGAGACGTCAGAGGCTTTCGACGATGTGGGAAATCCATATGTTGATCCCGCTGATCTCAGGCGAGGTCTAGGCACTAAATATGTTGGGCCTACACCACGTCTAAGAGTTCAGCTCCCGCAGGAAGCGTGGGACAGAGCCGCAAGAGCCATGGACGGTTCAGAACCAATGACCACAACTGCTACGGCGGAAGAACTGCAAGCTTATCAATATAGACTCGCTCGTATGAGCAGAGAGTTAGAAAAACAGACAGCTGAACTAAATAGAAGAAAAGAGGCAGCTTCTGCATCAAGCAGGCACAGGGCAGATCTAAGTCGACAATCAGGAAATTCGGGAGATAGTCACGGAGAAGCTCGAAGGCGAGCAAGATCTCGGTTGCAAAATATACCTGAAGTAGAGAGGGAGAATTTAGTTCAAAACCTCGACATGTCTTTTATGTCAATCGACACAAGGGGAAATATTATCCCTAAAACACCGGAAGCTGGGTACATGGCAACGCAAGCTTTCATCCTTGCGTCCAGACCACCTCCTGGGGACCCGAGAGAAGCGTTGTATAACATGGCAATGGCAGGAGTTGGATCCATGGGAACAGCGTTTGCAGCTACACCTCCTGAAGGAACTGCAAGGCAAAATAGTCCGCGACTCACCGCAGCAGTGCAGGATCCACTAAGAGCAAGTGGAGCAAGAGATTCAGCGACTCAGGCAAGGGTGGATAGAGCGCGACAGGAAAGAAGGGAACATCGGCATTCACCAGAAGTTGCTGAAGAAGATATGTGTGGACTTCCGTGTTTCACGAGAAGAGTTCGAAAAACTCGAGTCCCGTCAGGGTTTAAGTTGCCCGAAAATTTCAAAAAAAATAATGGCCTACAGGATCCCGAGGATTGGCTCGTTGATTACCTCGAGACGGTGAAGTTCATAGGCGGAACCAGGGCAACAGCCATGCAGAGCATCCAAGTACACTTGAGCGGAGCCGCACGATCTTGGATAAAGAAACTTCCCCCAGGTTCCATCGACAGTTGGGAAAGTTTTGAGGATGTCTTCGTGAAGAATTTCCGATCTACCTGCAAAAACCCCGCGTCATTAGAAGAGTTGAGGTCGTGTAGACAGAGACATGATGAGTCAATGAGAAAATACATACAGAGGTGGAACATCATCAAAAACTCGGCAGAGAACATATCTGACGAGAGGGCAATAGATGCGTTCGTGGCAGGAATTCGACGAGGAGATTTTGTCGAAGACTTGGGGAGAACCAACCCAAAGACAATATCAGCATTGATGGAAATAGCAAACAGATGGGCAAATGGAGAAGATGCTATACATAACAAGCGACATAGATCGCCAGAGGAGGACCGCAGTCGAAATTTCCAAAATAGACGACGATTCTCTCGACCGTTCTATAGTAATGATGCTCCTAGCCAAATATCGGCTGGTTTCCGAGGAAACACTGGAGGAAACAGTCGAGATGATTATCAAAGAAGTAGCGAGCAACAAGGCGATAACAGAGGTGATTTCCGTAATAATAGACAAAATAATGGACCAAGGTTCCAGAGACCATATGTGTCTCCCGAGGATATGATGATTGGACCGTGTCAGATGCATTTTTATCTTGACAACAATGGGAAGAGACAGTCAGGGCATTTGCAGAAGGAATGTCGAAACTTCCAAGCAATGTTGAGGTTTGCAGGGCAAGCTAACGCTCACGCAAATAGAAACACTCAGGGGCCAAGGAGTGAAATCCACCTTCCACCTCCTCCCGCAATTACGGACGGAAATCGACACCAGCTCAGAATAGCGGCAGCACCACACCCACCTCCATATGTCGATCCTAACTCCAACGGCGCACTCTCGATGATTCAGAAAGCTAGGCCATCTAATAGGGCTCAGAAAGTAATCTCACGACAAGTGTTCATGGAAGAGAAGATGCCTCCACCAACGATTGAGTACTTGAATTGGCCGGGACAGGACATTGGCTTTACAATAGCGGATCACCCGCAGCAAGTTCCTCGACCAGGGCAATCAGCACTTATCCTACAAGCGGTGATCGCGGGATTCGACGTTTCTCGAGTATTCATAGATGGAGGCTGCAGTTTAAACCTTATGTATGCAGATACACTAAGGAAGATGAACATATCCTTGGCAAATCTAAAACCGACTGACACACGTTTCCATGGAATCACGCCAGATAAGCCAAATTATCCGCTGGAAAAAATCAATCTCGATGTTCAGTTTGGAACCCGAGAAAACTACAGGGATAGAGAGACTAGAGTTTGAAGTCGTGGATTTCCGTCACGGTATCATGCTTTATTGGGGCGGCCAGCGTATGCCAGGTTTATGGAGGTACCACATTAGATGTACCTGCTATGGAGGCTCCCTGGACCCAAGGGACCAATTATAGTAAAAGGCAGTTTTGTGCTAGCTGATAAATGCGACAAGGATTTTCATCGACTGTCAGAAACTTTCGGGATGCAGGCAGAATACCTGGCTTCAAAGTTAACAATGGATTATGATGTGTTGCCGAGATTCGGGAGGCCACTCGGGGAACCAACCTTCGACACTACTAAGGATTCTTAGGAAGTTCAGATTCACCCGACAGATCCCAAGAAAACGACATCCATCGCAACAAACATGGATCTCGCATAGGAAAGCGCGCTCGTTCCTTGAGCGCTGGGAAATCTTCGCATGGTGTCCAGCTGACATGCCAGGAGTACCCAGGGAACTTGCCGAGCACCACCTTAATTTGGATCCAGTGGCGAAACCAATTCGACAGCCCTTGCGGCGTTTTCGGAGCCAAACCGCAAGGCTATGCTATCAGAAATCAATCGACTCAGAGAAGTTGGCTTTATCAAAGAAATACACACGGAGGCCACATGGGTGGCCAATCCAGTGCTGGTCCCGAAGAAAAACACGAAAGTCCTTCGCATGTGCGTCGACTTCACGTGTCTAAATAAACATTGTCCAAAGGATCACTTTCCCCTCCCGAGGATCGATCAAATTATCGACTCCACGGCAGGATGTGAACGTCTTTCCTTCTTGGATGCATATTCTGGTTATAACCAGATCAGATTAAAAGAAGACGACGAGGTCAAAACAGCTTTTATAACACCTTATGGTGTGTTCTGCTCTAGAACAATGCCTTTTGGTCTGAAAAACGCGGGAGCAACATATCAGCGGATGATGCAGAAGTGCCTTGCAACACAGATTGGTAAAATGTACAAGTATATATTGACGACGTTGTCATAACAACAAAAAAGGGATCAACCTTGATCGAGGATCTGAAGGAAACTTTCGACAACCTTGACAAGTTCTGCCTTAAGTTGAACCCGACAAAATGCTCCTTTGGTGTTCCTGCGTGAGAACTACTCGGGTTCCTAGTTTCAGCAAGAGGGATCGAGGCCAATCCAGAGAAAATCCAAGCCATCGTAACTGTGAGGAAGCCAACAAAGTTGAAAGAAATACAGCAGTTAACTGGGAGAGTCGCAGCTTTGAGCAGATTCGTCGCCTGGCTAGGAGAAAAGGCATTACCGTTCTACGCATTGATCAAGCAAGGCGATAAATTTCAATGGAACAAGGAAGCGGACAGAGCTTTCGAGGACCTCAAGCGCACAATCTCGACACCACCAATCTTGGTGGTGCCAAAGGAGAAGGAGCCTCTCCTGTTATATATCGCCGCCACACCTCAGGTGGTAAGCACAGTGCTAGTGGTTGAAAGAGAAGAAGAAGGAAAACTCCATGGAGTGCAACGGCTGGTATATTTCGTCAGCGAAGTTTTATCGCCTTCCAAACAGCGTACCCGCAGTACCAGAAGTTAGCGTATGGGGTGTTTACAACCGGAAGAAAACTGCGACACTATTTTTCGGTGCACCCGATAATAGTGGTCAATGAGGCGCCCTTATCCAATATACTAAACAATCCAGAAGCTACGGGTCGTGTCTCCCTGTGGGGAATAGAGCTTTCCCCTTGGGACATCACGTACAAAAAAAGAAAATCAATAAAGTCGCAAATTTTACCAGACTTCATCGCAGAGTGGATGGAGCTACAAAATACGGGACCCCCGGACTTATCGAGAACCTGGACTATGAACTTCGACGGGTCCAAGAGATTAGAGGGAGCAGGAGCAGGCGTGATACTAATATCACCACAAGGCGATAAATTGAAGTATGTTTTGCGGATGACGTTTCCAAACGCGTCTAACAACGAGGC
This sequence comes from Lolium perenne, assembly GCF_019359855.2. NCBI lineage: Eukaryota > Viridiplantae > Streptophyta > Magnoliopsida > Poales > Poaceae > Lolium > Lolium perenne. The sequence continues at coordinate 107,475,003 of NC_067248.2, forward strand.
AGAATATGAAGCTCTTATACATGGGATGAAGATGGCGAAGGCTTGTGGCGCAACGCGACTAAAAATCTTTGGCGACTCGCAATTGGTAGCTCAACAAGTCATGAATCAATGCGACGCAGTCAATGATAGCATGATAGCATACAAGGAGGTGTATAATGAGCTCGAGAAGTTGTTTGATGGATGCGAGGTAAATCACATCAGCAGGCTAAGTAATGATGAAGCCGATGTTCTTGCAATGTTCTGGGAAGAGATATCTGAGAGATCCACCAAGCCGAAGAAACAGCAGAAGAAGGAGAAGGAAAAGAATCCCTCGGGGGCTAAAGGAATATCATCAGAAGAAGATGATGAACCCGAAGTAGTAATGATGATACAGATTCCATGGATGCAGGCGTACATAGCATATATTTTGAGAAAGGAACTACCAGATGATCCGGTTGAAGCAAGGCGAGTTATCAGGCGATCCAAAGCCTTTACTGTGGTAAAAGGAGAGCTATATAAACGAAGTATCTCGGGAGTATTACAACGATGCGTCACACCTGAGCAAGGGAGGTTAATTCTGAAGGATGTACACGAAGGAGTGTGTGGACACCACGCAAGCAGTCGAGCTATAGCAGCCAAGGTTTTCAGAGCAGGGTTCTATTGGTTAACGACAATTGAGGACGCAAAGGACATAGTCCGCACTTGTGACGCGTGCCAAAGGTTTGCCGCAAAACCTCATTCTCCGGCAGCAGAGCTTATGCCAAGACCGCTGTCATGGCCTTTCCCTCAATGGGGTCTTGACATGGTGGAAAAATTGCACAAGGCTTCGCCAGGAGGATACGAGTATATGCTCGTAGCTGTCGACAAGTTCACGAAGTGGATAGAAGCAAAGCCGATAAATTCACCAGATGCGGCATCAGCAGTCAAGTTCGTGAAAAGTATCGTCTTTCGATTCGGCGTCCCTAACAGCATCGTCATGGACAAAGGCAGTAATTTCACATCCAATGAATTCAAGGCATATTGTGTAGAGGTAGGCATCAAACTACACTTCGCCTCCGTTGCGCACCCACAAACCAACGGTCAAGTCGAGAAAGCAAATGGCACCATATGCAATGGAATCAAGAAACGTCTGCTAGCACCATTGGAAAAAGCTCGACACACCTGGCTAGAGGAGTTGCCCAGTGTGTTATGGAGTATTCGAACAACACCAAATACGGCGACACAGGAAACTCCGTTCTTTCTGGTCCATGGAGCTGAGGTTGTGCTGCCGATAGAAATAGAGCATAACTCTCCAAGAGTAACGGAATATGAGGAAGAAGCTTCAAGAAAAGCTCTGGAGGACGATGTCGATGCACTCGATGAAGCTCGCGATGAAGTATTGTCCCGAGTCACCAAGTACCAACAGGACCTGAAAAATTATCACAGTCGACGTTTGCGACCAAGATCCTTCCAGGTAGGCGACTTAGTTCTTCGACTTACACAAAAAAGCCATGAGAAACTCGAGTCGCCGTGGCTCGGCCCTTACATCGTCACAGAAGTAATCGAAGGAGGAGCATACCGAATCAAGGACATGAAGACAGGAGTCGCCCAGCCAAATCCTTGGAACGTGGCGCAACTCAGGTGTTTCTATGCCTAGAGTCGAAATATAGTCCTCCTTGTAAGCATACAATGTACTGAAACGCCCGCGAGCTTCCAGACGCACTCTTTTCCTTTTCAGGGCACCGAGTGGGGCTGAAAAGGTTTTTAATGAGGCGGGCTCACGGTGCTGCAATATAATAAAGATATTGATGACATATATTTATATCGTCGACAGGCCCGGGGGCTCATAAACAAAGTATATGACTTCCTGCGCAATATAGTTATTTACCTCGTCAGAAAAATAGTTCGCCAAACAAGAGATAACTACAGGTTAACAATACAGCCGGAGGCTACTACCCGCAAAATACAGCATACATTCAGTAAAAATTTATTTGCTTTGGTTTAAAAACCTCGCAAACATAAATAAAAGTACAAACATCAGCTACCGAAACGCGCGGGGGCTTGACGAGAAAAAATAAGAAAAATCTATCCAGTGGCTTTACAATATAGACTATGTTCACAACATACAAGATGCAACTACTGAGAAAATTCGACAAAATAAAGGAAAAACACTCAACTGCTGCCTAGTATATCATCTATGGTTATTCGCTCATTATTTGCAGCACGAGTACTATGTTCAGCATAGCTGCCCTTCACGAAGAACTCAGCGTCCATCCGAAGAAGTTCATCCATCATCTCTTCAGCTACAGGGGTCACAACATCATCAATTTTGCCAATGTCCCTCTTCCTTTTCGACATCTTGGCCAGGCACTTGGCGACAATTCGACTCATGTCTAACTTCGGATAGCAGATCTGTATCATCATCATAGCAAATCTAGCGCCAGCAGATAATTGGGCCCGCACAAAGCCATGGATTCAAGGGGCATCCCGAAACTTCTCCATCAGAGCAGGAAGGGTTTCCGGCATCTTGTTGCGCGGGAACATGGTGCTATAAACTAAGGACAAGGTCCTTGTGCAGAAGTCGAGAAAATCACGGACCTGACTCGCGCGATCTTGAAACCGGACGATTTGTCGGGTACGTTCAGGTGTAGCCCAAAAGAGAGATCCATGGTCCAACGCCAGGTTAACAAGAAAATTTGATCTTGCGTCAACACGCTGGTCTTCGGCAACAGCGTCTAAAAAAAGGACCTATTTGATGACAGCACCATTTAGAGAGAGAACAAGTGAACAACGGAAGAAGTTGTGGATTAAGAAACTTACCCGCCATGTCCAAGCTTGCATCATTCAATAATTCAAGCATGAAATTTTCTCGAGACGTAGCTTGCGTAGCTTCAGCAACAGCAGCCTCTTTTGCAGCTATAGCTTCTGAAGCCTACTGACGTGCAATTTGTTCCCTTTCGGTTGCTTTTCGGGATTGTTCCATTACTAAGAGTGCCTGTTTCTTCATGGATTGAAGTTGCTGGCGAAGATCATCCAATTCTTGTGATGGACCCGCACCCGAGAAATCTTCAATGAATTCATCACTAAGTAGCATTTTGTTCGAGAAGGATGAGGCAGGTAAAGCATCGGAAGGACGAGAAGTTGAAGTGTAGTTATCAAAAATCAACTGGAAATAAAATTTTCGACATCAATCATCAAGCAAAAGTAGATTTCCATTGATTTTCAGAGTGTTTACATGGATATTACAAAAGGAAGGTTCCTAATGAACTAAGGGGGCAGTTGTTGCCAAAATTACTATGGCAACATCATCAAACAAGAAACAAGACAAAATAGAAGACAAGGATGGTCTACTTGACCTCCAGCTTTGATGAACTAGGAGCAGGAGTTGGTTTGCATCCGAGGTAGGCGAGGATTTTCTTTGAATTTGGCTTGGCAGCCTTAATCAACGACTGCCACCTCTTCGTTTCCATCTCCTTCGTGTCGCCAACTCTTGCCCAGTCGACATCTTGTTGGCTGTCAGCGACCAAGGCGATAGTACCTTCAACACCAACTTTCAACCCTTCTTGGAGAAGTTGGAGCCCAAGATCTTCTTGAGAATTGAATCACTTAGCGAGAGCAATAATAGTTGCGGGTTCCTCCTTCTTCTTGAAGAAGTATGGAAAAAGCCGCGACAGACCTGTCCTGGCTTCAGCAAGACCTTCACGCGCCTCATCTCCATGAATCTCAAGGAGGGACAACGCGTCGAGAAGGCGATCACCTTCAGGATTTTCCAGATCATAATCTTGTTGCGTCTTCCCTAAATGAGTAAAAAGAAGCTTGTCAAGAAAAAGCGAGCAAGGACAAACATAATGACCCGAAGAAACAGCAAGGATCTGAGTACTTACTAACAAAACGTCGACTCTGCGACTCCAAGCGAGTAAGGATTTATTTCTCACGAGCAGGCTGGTGAGCTATGTTGTCGCTCAAAGAAGTTTCCGCGTCATGAAGTCTTTTTCGAAGACCTTCAATGGCGGCAGCATCTGCTTCAGCTTTCTTGCGAGTTTTTTCGCTTTGCTCTAACTTGATAGCAAGAGCGTCAGCGCGTTTGTTGGACTCCGCAAGAGTCTCTGGCATAATAAACGGCAGTAAAATGTCATGAAAAAATAGTGAAGGAGTATATTCAGCAGAAGAGGCAGGTAAAAAATAGTACCTTCAAGCTTGGCAGCATAATCACGATACCCGATAAATTGGGTACCGAGGCGGATAAACTCTTTCATTAAAGGCTAAAGAGAATACCACAGAAAAGAGATACCAGTATAGGAAGCGAAAGCTCGACAGCATCAAGCAAAAACCAGAGGGGGGTTCAAAGTATTGAAATCAGTATAGGAAGAAGAAACAACTTACTTCTTCCATTAGAGGAGTCGTGGAACTACCAATTAACACGGCAGGTTCTTTGGTTGATTCTATCCGAGCTCTCTTTGGTGAAGAGGCTCGGGGGCCTACAACTGGAGTAGGATGCTGCGTGTCTTGCTGAGGAGGCGAGGTTTCATCTCCATCGGGATGAGCTTCAGAGATAACTAAAGTACGAGACGTACTCGTTCGAGCAGTCGCGTCTATAGGTGGATTTTCATCCTCGTCACCACTTCAAAAATAAGACAACAATATAAGAAGCAACGCAAACAAAAACATCGGGAGCAGACGACAAAAAGCAACAAGCACTTACGAGCTGACAAGAGCATCGTCATAAGGATTGAAAGTTTTCTTTTCAGCATCAGGAACAATTTCTTCGGCAAGAGATGCGCCGGCATCAGGAACCAACCTTTGACACCACTAAATATTCGAAGGAAGTACAGATCCACCCGACAGATCACAAGAAGACGACAGCCATTGCAACAAACACGGATCTCGCATAGGAAAGCGCGCTCGTCGAGTTCCTCCGTGAGCGCTGGGAAATCTTCGCATGGTGTCCAGCAGACATGCCAGGAGTACCCAGGGAACTTGCCGAGCACCCCCTTAATTTGGATCCATTGGCCAGGCCAATCAAACAACCTTTGCGGCGTTTTTCGGAACCAAACCGCAAAGCTATGCTGTCGGAAATTAATAGACTCAGAGAAGCTGGATTTATCAAAGAGATACATACAGAGGCCACGTGGGTAGCTAACCCAATGTTGGTCCCGAAGAAAAACACAGAGGTCCTTCGCATGTGCGTCGGCTTCACGTGTCTCAATAAACATTGTCCAAAGGATCACTTCCCCCTCCCAAGGATCGATCAAATTATCAACTCCACGGCAGGCTGTGAACGTCTTTCCTTCCTGGACGCATATTCTGGTTACAACCAGATCCGATTAAAAGAAGAAGATGAGGTCAAAATAGCCTTTATAACACCCTATGGCGTGTTCTGCTATAGAACAATGCCCTTCGGGTTGAAAAACGCGGGAGCAACATATCAGCGGATGATGCAGAAATGCCTTGCCACCCAAATTGGCAAGAACGTTCAAGTGTACATTGACGATGTCGTCATAACAACAAAGAAAGGGTCAACTTTGATCGATGATCTCAAAGAAACTTTTGACAACCTCGACAAATTCTGCCTCAAGCTGAACCCGACGAAGTGCTCTTTCGGCGTTCCTATGGGAGAACTTCTCGGGTTTCTGGTGTCAGCAAGAGGAATCGAGGCTAACCCGGAGAAAATCGAAGCTATCGTAACGATGCGGAAGCCAACAATGTTAAAAGAAATAC